>NC_053391.1:592798348-593099212 GCF_905171765.1 Bufo bufo
CATATAAATATCAATAATGTATCTAATCCTATAAATATCAATAATGTATCTAATCATATAAATATCAATAAAGTATCAGTAATGTATCTAATCCTATAAAGTATCAGTAATGTATCTAATATAAATATCAATAATGTATCTAATCATATAAATATCAATAAAGTATCAGTAATGTATCTAATCCTATAAAGTATCAGTAAAGTATCTAATCCTATAAAGTATCATTAATGTATCTAATCCTATAAAGTATCAGTAATGTATCTAATCCTATAAAGTATCAGTAATGTATCTAATCCTATAAAGTATCAGTAATGTATCTAATCCTATAAAGTATCAGTAATGTATCTAATCCTATAAAGTATCAGTAATGTATCTAATCCTATGGTCACAATGCACATACATTACACAGAATATATTTCTACAATATCCAGCTTCACTCCATAACAATGACTAGCTAGTTTAGGAGGAGGTGCCCCCATAACAATCCCCCTGAGGGGGCGGCTTTGGGCAGGTCAAGGTGATCTGTCACTTCAAGGGTACAAGCTCCGACCTTGGCCAGTATTTCCAGGACTTGGTGTGGGACATCTGCTGGCCAGCAGCCTCTGTGGAACAGGAAGAACCAGATTTACAAAGGTCATGGCTCCATCCTGCTCCTGTTTCAGTTACCCTGAGGCAAGCTGTGGGGCACAGGCCACTCCTGTGCCATTGTGCAAGGGCTGAGAATGGCAGAAGGTGGCAGCCTCTGGTTCCCTGCTTCATGGTCACACCTGATATGACAGCATTTCTATGGGATGTACAAGGCAGTAGGTGTCTGTCAGGGTGTGGACATCAGGGCTCCCCAAACAAAGCCAGGGTTCAAAGTTTACCAGCACAAGATCTGGAGGGGGCATGGAGCCTGCACCTATGGGGGGCACCAGGACCTGGTGATCATAGTGATCTAGAACCAGAAGTAACTCATGTGGGCACATCATAGTGATCCAGAACCAGAAGTAACTCATGTGGGCACATCATAGTGATCCAGAACCAGAAGTAACTCATGTGGGCACATCATAGTGATCCAGAACCAGAAGTAACTCATGTGGGCACATCATAGTGATCCAGAACCAGAAGTAACTCATGTGGGCACATCATAGTGATCCAGAACCAAAAGTAACTCATGTGGGCACATCATAGTGATCCAGAACCAGAAGTAACTTGTGTGGGCACATCATAGTGATCCAGAACCAGAAGTAACTCATGTGGGCACATCATAGTGATCCAGAACCAGAAGTAACTCATGTGGGCACATCATAGTTATCCAGAACCAGAAGTAACTCATGTGGGCACATCATAGTGATCCAGAACCAGAAGTAACTCATGTGGGCACATCATAGTGATCCAGAACCAGAAGTAACTCATGTGGGCACATCATAGTGATCCAGAACCAGAAGTAACTCATCATAGTGATCCAGAACCAGAAGAAACTACGTTTGCGCATTACAATGCCGATCATAGAGATCTAGAACCAGAAGTAACTCGTGTGGGCACCTAAATCTTGCAGTTAACGGCAGGGCATGCTGAGACTTGTAGTCCCCGTGCAGAAGAACCCGATAGCACTTACCTGCTCCGCTGGCACCACTCTTCAGCACGAACCTCACGCCCGGTTCGCCCCTTCTGATGCCATCTGTGGCAGAAGCGGAATCAGCCTCGTAAATGGTGTTTAACATTTGATGTAGTCCAGGCATGGGGGCGAGCGTGTCCGGTCCGCGGTGCCTTCACCTGGCCCGGCTGTGACTGGCGCACTGTGCACACAGCATGGCTCCTCCGCTGCCCCGAGCTCCGACTGACAGAAATAGATCGGCAGGAGGAGGAGCCCGGCCAAAAATAGCGCCCGTGTCATCCGCCAGCCCCACCGGCCGCACACAGAAGGGGGCCTGGGCTACGACTCACAGCAGACTCAGCCCACCCCGGGACAGCGTGGAGGGGGTTAACTGATCTGCATGCGTCATGCTGCAGCAGTGTAGAAGGGGTTAATGCAGCACTGAAAGGGTTATCCATTTCCGAGCGGAGTGGAAGTGGGGGGATCCTGTGCTGCCAGCAATGTGCAAACTGGATGGGGGATGAATGATCGCCATGGTTTGTCCCCCATTCCCTTTTGCATCTGGCCCCGTGAAGCCCCATTCTGTTCCACCAGCATTTGCTGTACATGTTCTCCACCGACAGCACACGTCCCTATTCGTTTTAGGGCTCGTTCACACCACCGTTGGTGTCCTGTTCCCGTATCGCGGATTCGCAACACACGGGCACCGTTCCGTTGTCATTCCGCATCACGGATGCGGACCCATTCATTTCAATGAATCCGCAAATCCGGAGATGCTGCACGGAACACTACCGAGCGCTTTCTGGGGTTTGGTTCCGTGCCTCCGCACCGCAAAAAGATAGAACATGCTGTATCTTTTTGCGGAACGGAGGGATCGCGGACCCATTCAAGTGAATGGGTCTGCGATCCCCATGTGCCTGCCCGACGGAAGGTGCCCGTGCATTGCAAGCCCACAATTTGCGGTCCACAGCACGGGCTTCACACAGCAGTGTTTTAGCACAGTCCGTGTTTTTTTTTAGCACGGATGCGTGCTCTATTTTGTCCGTGTTCACAGATCCATCACCATTGCATCCATGTTTCACGGATCATTAAGAAGAGAGATTCTTTGAAAATTATTTTTCAGCTGTGAAACACGGATGCAACACGGATCCTTCACGGATGGATCACTGAACGCCTGCTCAGAGATATGAGCATAGGCCTCATGCACACGACCGTGTGTATTTTGCGCTCCACAAAAAACGGATCTGCAAAAAATACGGATGACGTCCGTGTGTATTCTGTATTTTGTGGAACGGAACAGCTGGCCCCTAATAGAACAGTCCTATCCTTGTCCGTAATGCGGACAATAATAGGATAAGTTCTATTTTTTTGCGGAACGGAAATACGGAAACGGAATGTACACGGAACAGCTTCTGTTTTTTTGGTGGACCAATTGAAATGAATGGTTCCGTATACAGTCCGCAAAAGAAAAACGGAACGGAAAATACGTTGTGTGTGCATGAGGCCTTGAAGGTGCTTCAATTGAGCACCAACGGACTTTTAATGTGGTCGGTCCGCACTGCTGACTGGCCCCAGGGAGAGGATCTTGAAGGGGGTGTCCTCTCTGAGTTTCCACGGAGATGGGACTAAACACAGGTTCTAGTTGGCCAGATTAACACAATGAGCAGAGTGGAAGGGGTTAACTGGTTTAGAGCTTGGGTTGCGAGGATTAGGGGAATCGGCTGCAATGTGGAAAGGGTTAACCTTTTCAGAATGAAAAGTGAAAGTGGTGTACTCGGTGCAGCATGGTAACAGCTAATGGGTTCTGGGTGCAGCACTAAAGAGGTTAAAATGTAAGTAGCATGGAAGGGGTTAACCAGCTCGGTGTACAGTGTACAAGGGGGTTTACTGTTTTAGCCTAGAATGGGTTAACCTGTCCTGGCTGCAGCCGAGAAGGCGCTACGGTTTAGGATGTCGGCAAAACAAAGGCATAAAGGTTTATAGGTGCAGCCTGGAAGGGGTTCGCAGGTTCTGGGTGCAGCGTGGAAGGGGTTAAAGGTTGATGGGTGCAGGCTGTGAAGGAGTAACCAGTTTGGGGTGCAGCCTGGAAGGGTTTAACAGGTTCTGTGTGCAGCCTGGAAGGGGTTAAAGGTTTAGGCCCTTGCAGACGAGCGTTCCTCCGCATCGCAGCTCCCGGCCTGACCTCCCATCGCTGCCGGGGGTCACATAGCATTATATGGATTTATGATGCTCTGTAACCCTTACAGTTCTGGAATGTACTGGATATAGCTGAATCCCTCCATTCTTCTCCCAGTATGAGGGACACAACCTTTGGTTTCTCTTTATCTCTGAGATGATAAAAGTTCTTCCCATAAAGAAGCACCTGCAGCCCGAGCTGTCTGGTTCCCAGGACACGCCCCCTGTGTCTCCTCCCATTCGTCTGCAGCAGCCAATCACATCCAGCGCTCCGTGTCCTCAGAAGATCTGATTGGAGGTTGTTTAATAGGCCCAAATTAGAGAAAACTGCGCCTGCCTTCCAGTCGTATGTGAACGAGCTCTTATAAAGCCTGTAAGTTAATTATTGTGATATACTTTGTGTTTTAAAACCACTGCTTGCAATCAGTAAATAGAAACAGTCAGTTCCTGATGCTATCCTGTTCTGTCCTACCCCCCTGGTGATATGAGCAGCACATTTTAAGGCCCGGTATTTACAATGTAAACAGTTGGGGATTTATTAAAGGGAATACATTTTTTGTATACGGTGCAGAATGGGTTATAGAAGAATAACGTATTACTCACCTCACTGAGCTCCTGCCGCTGCAGTTCCCACGTTTACTGGGTCCCTGCTGGTTCTGCCTCAACATGAAGGAAATACATGGCCATGCCTGCTCAGCCAATCACTGGCTAAGATGGGTAAGCGCTGCAGCCATTCCCTGCATGGACCCGGTAAGCCTTGGAACGTCAGCAGTGGATCAATGAGGCGACTTGTGCATTTTTTTTAACCCATTAGGTACCATGTATAAAAGATGCAATCACGCCAGACAACCCCTTTAAGACTGACTGTAGTCTTAATAAGAGGTATGCTGAAGTACAATTCTCCTGATGCTGTCCATGCATGAGAAAAGTAAGTCCACATCTATTGGGCTGCGGGGGGCCACGTCCTCCTGCCAAGCTCTGCCCAACCTTTTCCAAAAGTGAGTGCCATAAAACATAAAATTTAACAAAAAATTGCAATCTTTGAAAAAGGACACATGGGCAAACAATTGTGGCTTTTATAGACAGAAGACGGACATACAGTCTGTGATGAAAGCGGCTGTTAGATTTGCATTCATTTCCTGCAGACAGAGATCTTGAAAACGGTGATGAATTGGAACGCACATTTACAAAGGCGCTTGCACCTAGTAGTGGACATAACATGCTCCAAAATCTCATATACTACTGTGACCTAATCTCACATCCACTTTAGATCTATTTGTGAGGAAGATAAACCCAAAAAGAATAACCCACTACACCGTGCTTAACAAGAGGGCGGGGCTTAGCTGGGAGGGCGGGGCTTATAGTGTGACTGTCATTTCCGTTTATCTTTAATACAGTGTCAGGACAGGAATATCCAACATTTTTGTAATATACTTTATTAAGCCTCTTGCACACGAATGTATTTTTTTGCGGACCGCATACGGAACTATTCATTTCAATGGGGCCGCAAACACAACAGAAGGTACTCCGTGTGCGTTCTATTTCCGTATTCAGCAAAAAAAATAGAACATGTCCTATTCTTGTCTGCATTACGGACAAGGATAGGACTGTTCTATTAGGGGCCATCTGTTCCGTTCCGCAAAATACAGAATGCACATGGACGTCATCCGTATTTTTTGCGGACCGCAAAATACATACGGTCGTGTGCAAGAGGCCTTAGGCAAAGATGTTTCTTTCTACTAGAAAACAGGGTGTAAAGGTTAAGGCTACATGCACACGACCGTATGTGTTTTGCGGTCTGTATGACGTACCGTATGGCATCAGTTTTTTTTTTTTGCGGATCATTTTTTTCTGCGGATCCAGTGTAATAATGCCTATCCTTGTCCGCAAACTAGAAAAAAATAGGCCATGCACTATTTTTTTAGCGGGGCAACGGAACGAACATACTGATGCGGACAGCACATGGTGTTCGTTGAAATGAATGGGTCCGCATCCTATCCGCAACAAAAACGGAACGGACACGGAAACAAACAACGTTCGTGTGCATGTAGCCTAAAGCTGTAACTGAGCATTGCTAAGGACGGTCTGTCTTCAGTCTTCAGTTCTACTGAGCGATGAAGACGCCTGTGTGTAACATGCAGAGGCTTCCAGCCGCCCCTTGCCTATATACATGTGCCCTATCACTGCCCACCCCCTGCCTATCTGACTTCTCACCCGCAGGTGTCTTCGGCGCTCAGTAGAACTGAAGACTGAAGGCAGGTTCTCCTTAACAACGCCCTGAGCTTTAGGCCTCATGCACACGGCCGTTAGGTGGCCGTGGCAGTATTGTGGCCCACAAAAGACAGGTCGGCAATCCACGGCCGCCAGCCGTATGCGCCATGCATCACGGATGCGGACCCACTTGAATGGGTCCCCAATTCCGGAGATGTGGAACGGAGTCACGGAACACCGGAAGCACTACAGAGTGCTTCCGTGGTGTTTCTCTCTGTTGTTCCGCACCGTAAATAAATATGACATGTCATATTTTTTGGCGGTGCGGACAGACCACGGATCCATTCAAGTTGAATGGGTCCGGCCCGCTGCACGGATGTTGCCCGTGCATTGCGGTCCCCAATGCGTGGAACGGCGCGTGCATGAGGCCTTACTAAGACTTTTAACACTCTGTTTTCTGGCACAAAGAAACATCTTTCACTAATGAAGTACATTACATCCCTGTCCCTACACTATTTATTAAAAATAAACCGAAACGACAGTTCCACTATAAGATGCAGCAAAACGTGTCCAAATTTTGTTGCAATGAATATTCTACTCCTGGAAACCGCTTTAAGCTCTATTCAAGTAAAACTGGAAAGCCCCTTTAAATCCACTGAGGCTTTCATTATTGGAATACTACACTGTCATAGTAATTAGGACTCCAGTGACTCTTGTCTATTAGCAAATCGTCACATATCGGTCACTGCAGGTCCTAAATGACACGACTTGTTGCCTGAAGATGGAAACCCCATTCAGATTGTGGAGAACAGTCATTCGTGCTGTTATGTAACAGGTTGGGTTTGTTCCGCTGGTGCTGTGTGCCACTGTGTCAGATGCCGCAGGATCGGATTTCCTAAGACCCGGCTGATCTTGATGGAGGACCTAGAGAGACTCTTGTGAACTGGGTTCCTCTGCTATTCCTACTGGAAGTTTTACAATATGGGTATGTGGATTCTACATGTCCAGAGATGGCGGAGCACTGGACTCGGCTGTCACCGGAACTCCCATAAAAATGAATGGAGTAGCTGCAGACTGCCTGATAGGGTGATTAGCTCATTTCGGGGGACTCCACTGGGTACGAGATCCAGATCATTGAGGGTCCAAGTGATACGACCGCCACTGATTTGTGATCCTCTATCCCAGCATGCCCAGACTGCCTACAGCTATCAGCCTACAACAGGGCACGGTGGGAGTTGTAGTTTTACAACAGCTGGAGAGCCGCAGGTTGGCCATCCCTGCTCTATCGTGTGGATAGGGGATAACTTTACATAACCGGAATACCCCTTTAAAGAGGACCTGTCACCTCTCCTGACATAGTAACTACTTGCATTCCCCATGTAATAACAATTCTGGGGCATCTATTCTCATTGCTCTATGTTGTGCCATTGCTTTCTTATTTTACTAGAAGTTATGAATGAATTGCCAGCAGCTTGCAGTAAAGGTACAGATGGGTGCTACCAGTTAGAGGTGTGTCCCTGCACAGTCTGACACCAGCAGCACTGGTTGGACACACCATCTACTTTTACCTTTACTGCAGACTGCTGGTAATTTATTAGTAAACTTCTAGCAGGAATAATACAGGAATGACATATGCTTCAGAATTGCTACTACATGGGGAATGGAAGTAGATACTAAAACCAACACGTCCTGATATGTTTCAGGTCCACTTTAAACTTATTGACAACTCGTTTCCTAACAGGACATTGAAAGACACCAAGGAGCCTTTTCTTTCTATACTTGATGAGGCCCAGTCCCTTTAACACTGTTCATGGTTCCTCCTACATACGGTAATTATAAAACCTCTGGGCGCCATCTGCACAGCTCACCACACGCTGATCAGTCCCCTAGTGGTGACAGCAGGCAGTGCTTGTTTAGGAGCAGTACACTGAGTGCTAGAAAAACATATAGCATCAGTACAAGAAAAAACTAAAAAGGTGTCAAAATCACACATTAACAAAATGTGTAATTTTTCTACAATTTTTTTTTTTTTTAAACTGCAGACAGAAATTTACTGTCAGATAATAGAGAAATATATAACGCTCCGTGCATTTTGGTGGTGAACTATTCATTAAAGTGTATCAGTATAGCACAACCCACAGTTTCATTTTCTTCTTATTTCTCTGTCCACCTTGCTGAGGTGGACGCACATGCTCAGTTCCATCCTTCAGCTACCTCCTGAGCTGTCATAGGGAGAAAGCTGCAGCAGAAAGGACACGTCCCTTGAGCTGGACACACCCCTTGAGCTGCCAGATTATTATAAATCCAGCAGAGCAACTGAAACAATAAATGGGGAGATCTCTGTGAGGTACAGGGCTGGTTCTAGCTTTATTACAAAGAGATTGTGATGTACTGTATAATATTTGATTTTCATATAAAGTTTTTTAATGGTGTCGCAGTATGATACACAACGACACGACAGTTGCAAAAAACCCAGACATGTGGGATTTTGTGTCAAATGTCGCGAGCCGCACACAACTTTTACTCCATTGACTTTAAAGGGAATCTGTCACCATGCCGCAGAGTTTGTACAGGTAGTAGTTAATGGCACGTTGCTGCTGGAGCAGCCTATCAAGCATATACATGGTGGAGTTCCAGCGCGTCGGGCAGTCACAAATCAGACCTCTGACGGGCAAGTGGTGTCGCTGCTGAACGTCTGCAAGGCGAGCCATGGCCGTGTAAGATCTTCTAAAATGGCCAGAGATTTTCCTGGCCTGCCGCAAGACGCATTTGGTAACGAATCGCTGCACGACTAAGTTCAGGACGTGCGTCATGCACGGCACGTGTGTCATTTTGCCCTATTTCAGCGCGCTAAACAGATTGGCACTGTTGTAGCACACCACTGTCAAATCGACGGGGTTAGCCACTGATCGGCCTGTGACTGCAGAGCTGAAAGCAGTGCAGGACCGGTGTGGCTCTTGGCTTCCAGGCACAACAGCCGCAGCACAGCATGGCAACATCTCACCTGGCATGTCGAATAGGTTCTGGGGAGCTTGAGGGGTGCAGCGGAAGAGGAGGTAGCAGTGGAAAAGGAGTCAGCCAAGGAGGAGACGGAGGATGGAGTAGGAGAAGAAGAGGAAGGCCTGCATGCAATCCGTGGCAGTAACACCAAATCTACACGGGTGCCATGGGTTATATGCTTGACGGCCGTCAGAAGGTTCACCCAGTGGGCAGTAAAAGTTATGTACCTTCCCTACCCGTGTTTGCATAGACCTTGCACGCGCCTTCTCCAACTTCCCACTTAGGCTCCGGCCTGGTTCACCTGCCCGACCCCTACCACCCCTGCGGAATGGTCTGCCTCTTCTTCTGCCTGTCATTTTCTAAATGACCCTCTGCCTAAGTCCGTAGAGAAGAGCAGTATTTGTGGAAGAAGGTATAGTGCAGCCCTCAATCAATATTTGGTGGAAAAAGTTATATAGCAATAACACCCCTCAATCAGTATTTAGTGAAAGAAGGTATATGGCACCCCTCAGTCACTGTTTGACGGAAACAGGTATATGGCACCCCTCAATCAGGATTTTGTGGAAGCAGGTGTATCGCAGCCCTCAATCAGTATTTGGTGGAAGAAGGTATATAGCAATAGCACCCCTCAATCAGTATTTAGTGGAAGAAGGTATATGGCACGCCTCAATCAGTATTTGGTAGAAACAGGTATACAGCACCCCTCAATCATTATTTGGTGGAAACAGGTATATGGAACCCCTCAATCAGTATTTTGTGGAAGCAGGTGTATTGCAGCGCTCAATCAGTATTTGGTGGAAGAAGGTATATAGCAATAGCACCACTCAATCAGTATTTTGTGTAAAAAGGTATATGGCACCCCTCAATCAGTATTTGGTGGAAACAGGTATATAGCACCCCTCAATCAGTATTTGGCAGAAACGGGTATATAGCACCCCTCAATCAGTATTTGGTGGAAACAGGTATATGGCACCCCTCATTCAGTATTTTCTGGAAGCAGGTGTATCGCAGCTCTCAATCAGTATTTGGTGGAAGCAGGTATATCAAACCCCTCAATCAGTATTTGGTAAATAGGTATATAGCACACCTCAATCAGTATTTTGTGGAAGATGGTATATAGCACCCCTCAATCAGTATTTAGTGGAAGAAGGTATATAGCACCCCTCAATCAGTATTTGGCAGAAACAGGTATATTGAACCCCTCAATCAGTATTTGGCGGAAACAGGTACAGTTGCAAGAAAAAGTATGTGAACCCTTTGGAATGATATGGATTTCTGCACAAATTGGTCATAAAATGTGATCTGATCTTCATCTAAGTCACAACAATAGACAATCAAGGTCTGCTTAAACTAATAACACACAAATAATTAAATGTTACCATGTTTTTATTGAACACACCATATAAACATTCACAGTGTAGGTGGAAAAAGTATGTGAACCCCTAGACTAATGAGATCTCCAAGAGCTAATTGGAGTGAGATGTCAGCCAACTGGAGTCCAATCAATGAGATGAGATTGGAGATGTTGGTTACAGCTGCCCTGCCCTATAAAAAACACACTCCAGTTCTGGGTTTGCTTTTCAAAAGAAGCATTGCCTGATGTGAATGATGCCTCGCACAAAAGAGCTTTCAGAAGACCTACGATTAAGAATTGTTGACTTGCATAAAGCTGGAAAGAGTTAAAAAAAGTATCTCCAAAAGCCTTGCTGTTCATCAGTCCACGGTAAGACAAATTGTCTATAAATGGAGAAAGTTCCGCACTGCTGCTACTCTCCCTAGGAGTGGCCGTCCTGTAAAGATGACTACAAGAGCACAGCGCAGACTGCTCAATGAGGTGAAGAAGAATCCTAGAGTGTCAGCTAAAGACTTACAAAAGTCTCTGGCATATGCTAACATCCCTGTTAGCGAATCTATGATACGTAAAACACTAAACAAGAATAGATTTCATGGGAGGATACCACAGAGGAAGCCACTGCTGTCCAAAAAAAACATTGCTGCATGTTTACAGTTTGCACAAGAGCACCTGGATGTTCCACAGCAGTACTGGCAAAATATTCTGTGGACAGATGAAACCAAAGTTGAGTTGTTTGAAAAAAACACACAACACTATGTGTGGAGAAAAAGAGGCACAGCACACCAACATCAAAACCTCATCCCAGCTGTGAAGTATGGTGGTGGGGGCATCATGGTTTAGGGCTGCTTTGCTGCGTCATGGCCTGGACGGATTGCTATCATCAAAGAAAAAATGAATTCCCAAGTTTATCAAGACATTTTGCAGGAGAACTTAAGGCCATCTGTCCACGAGCTGAAGCTCAACAGAAGATGGGTGTTGCAACAGGACAACCACCCAAAGCATAGAAGTAAATCAACAACAGAATGGCTTAAACAGAAGAAAATACGCCTTCTGGAGTGGCCCAGTCAAAGTCCTGACCTCAACCCGATTGAAATGCTGTGGCATAACCTCAAGAAAGCGATTTACACCAGACATCCCAAGAATATTGCTGAACTGAAACAGTTCTGTAAAGAGGGATGGTCAAGAATTACTCCTGACCGTTGCATATGTCTGATCTGCAACTACAGGAAACGTTTGGTTGAAGTTATTGCTGCAAAGGAGGTTCAACCAGTTATTAAATTCAAGGGTTCACATACTTTTTCCACCTGCACTGTGAATGTTTACATGGTGTGTTCAATAAAAACATGGTAACATTTAATTCTTTGTGTGTTATTAGTTTAAGCAGACTGTGATTGTCAATTGTTGTGACTTAGATTAAGATCAGATGACATTTTCTGACCAATTTGTGCAGAAATCCATAACATTCCAAAGGGTTCACATACTTTTTCTTGCAGCTGTATATGGCACCCCTCAATCAGTATTTTGTGGAAGCCGGTGTATCGTAGCCCTCAATCAGTATTTGGTGGAAGAAGGTATATAGCAATAGCACCCCTCAATTAGTATTTTGTGGAAGAAGGTATATGACACCCCTCAATCAGTATTTGGCGGAAACATGTATATAGAACCCCTCAATCAGTATTTGGCGGAAACAGGTATATGGCACCCCTCAATCAGCATTTTGTGGAAGCAGGTGTATCGCAGCTCTTAATCAGTATTTGGTAGAAGAAGGTATATAGCAATAGCACCACTCAATCAGTATTTTGTGGAAGAAGGTATATGGCACCCCTCAATCAGTATTTGGTGGAAAACTGATATATAGCACCCCTCAATCAGTATTTGGCGGAAACAGGTATATAGCACCCCTCAATCAGAATTTTGTGGAAGAAGGTATATCGCAGCCCTCAAGCTGTTTTTTTGGGGGCAACAAGTATATCAAACCCATTGCAATTAGTTACTCCAATAACGCTTGTCCCTCTATATACCTGAGGTATCGCAGCAGAATCGCACACAACTGCTGCACAATACAAATACACTATAATATAATTTCTATGTTAGAAAGTATATTATAAGTATATCACATATACCCCTCATTATATCACACCTATTGATATCACACCTATACCAGTCCTTAAAAGAACTTTTGTGGCCCTATTAGCTAGCGTTTGGTCTCCCTAACTGTCCCTGCTCCAAAATGCAACCTCTCCCTACACTGGCAAAACACATAATGTAAAATGGCTGCCAGATCAGGTTCTGTTATAGGGTTGGGGGGGTGTCCATATGCTGAAACGTCTCAATTGGCTGTCCCACCTGATGGATGTGCCATGGGTCAAAGTTCGGCGCTATGCAAAAAAATATGGCTCGTGCGAATCGCAAACGAGCAAAATTCACAGTGAAAGGACCACTGGGCGACCCGCAAGGCCATCTCTACACAGGAGTCCTCTCCATTATATTAGCATGGGGGGGGGGGGGGGGGGGGCAGTAGTAATATAAAAGATGGCGACCTAGAGTCGTTATCTGCAGCACTGTTCATGTATTACTGCATATAATAAAAGATTGTGGTGACAGATTCCCTTTAATTTAAGTTGCGCACAACACATGACTTACCCGCAACTAGCACGCCTTTTTGTTGCAAAATTACAGCTCAAAAATAGTCACGTGACAGCAATTTACAGACAAGTTGCACCTATTTTTGTGTCACGTTTCGCTTCTACGTCTCGCTGTGTCGCCCCATAGCCGAACCTGAAAGATGCAGCAGATTTATCAAACATTATGTGACGTGATACATTGGGTGTAAAATACGGCAACACAGACTCATGTAAAACTGACTTCAAAAACTCCGCTCATGATCTCCCCCACACATTTTTTTTTATAAACACAGCATTTTTTGCTGTGTCCTTTTTCAACATTTGTTGCAAGAAATTCTTCATCGTTACTTCCATCGAAGTAAGATTTCTTCTTGTAAGATGACTTGGTGACCTCTCCAAGTATAATTATTGCCTGGTGTAAAGATCTATCACCCATTAAGCTTCTAGAACATCTGGTTGGTTTGACAAGTTGTCGTCTTCAAATGTGCGCAGTCAACATTCCCTGATAAGTCATCCACCACCTGGTACTGTGCAGTACGGCAGCCCAGTCCCGGCTGACTCATGGCTGTCTACAATGCGAGGCCATATTTAGCCCCATTCGTAATGATGTGGCAGGCTGCACCCTGTGTCTCCTGTGCCTATGTCCTGCCTTGGATGTGTCATCCATTCCTTCTTATATTTGGCAAAGATATAAAACAAACAGATTGCTTTAATATTACCTGCACACGTTTCTGTTTTCTTCACTTATTCGCTCAGAACGAAACAATGTTGATGTGTCAAACACGATGTAGTCCTTGGTGAGCTGAAGAAAATATGTAGGGTCATGGGGGAATCATGGGGCGTGAGCGCACAAAGGCTTAAAGTATTTGTTATCTTCGAATATTGACATATATGGCTTATATCCACCAGATGTGTCTGATATGGAAACCTCTAAATGTCATACACCTAAGATAGTTCACTTATTGGGTGGGACACAACACTGGAGTAAAAGTTGTAGCAAGCTCAAACTTCATGTGGTGGAGCTTCACAATAGGTGGATAGAATGGCACGTGTGACCAGGTCATCCAGGCCTGTAGGACGTTTTATTAAAAGAGATACTGCCAAAGATTGGAGTGCCTGTAATACATCAAGAAGGGCCTCATGTTTTAGGTTTTTTCACTTTTCTTTGTGGGAGACGTTCCTAAGGCCTCATGCACACGACCGTTGTTGTGTTCCGTTCCGCAAAATGGGGTTCCGTTGTTCCGTGATCCATTTCCGTTTTTGTTTCCTTGTGTCTTCCTTTATTTTTGGAGGATCACCAGACATGAAGGAAAGTAAAAAAAAGTCTAAGTCAAGTTTAACATGCAAATGATAGGAAAAAAACGGACGAGGATGCGCGGACGCGGATGACAATCTTGTGTGCCTCCGCGTTTTTTCACGGTCCCATTGACTTGAATGGGTCTGCGAACCGTTTTCCGTGAAAAAAATAGGACAGGTTATATTTTTTTGACGGACTGGAACCACGGATCACGGACGCGGATGACAAACGGTGCATTAGCCAAGTTTTCAACGGACCCATTGAAAGTCAATGGGTCCGCAGAAAATCACGAAAAACGGAACAACGGACACGGAACACAACAACGGTCGTGTGCATGAGGCCTAAATCTGAGAGATGGGTATATGAGTGCTCACTAAACAGTGTCGGACTGAGCAACCTAGGGCTCACTGGAAAAATTCATTTTGGGGTTGAGCTGTACAGTTACGTGATAATATTACCAGACCACCATTTGCTAATTTTGGTGCTTCAGACTGTTCTGTCCTGGAGACCCTGTCAGTATCCTGCTGACGGCCTGCAGAGCCCTCTTATCTATGTGGGCCAGGAAGACAAGCTCACTCAACAGCGGGCAGCAGCAAGGAGCTGTAAGGTGATGGATTATGGGGATCCCTTCAAGAAGACAGGTCCATGGGGAAAGAGGATACTGGATGAGGCGGCCTCTGTGCCTAGAAGTCATCTAAGCCACCCGATGTGTCTATGGTAATACACTGGGAACGTTGTGAAATAATCTAACCAGTGTTTTTATGGACATAGGCTGGTTGAGAAGATGTATGCTGCCTATCTGTATGCATGGGATTGGTACTAGGGGCCCATCGGGGGATTCACCTGCTCCACAGTAGACCAGCCTAAATGCTACAGTAAATTCAAAAGTACAAAATGGTTCTTTGTGATACACATTTTTGACCTTTGGAAGTGGAGATACCAGGAACGACATAGTTCATTGTCCGCTCAGCTGGGATTAGGTGCCCCATGTCCTAAACCATAGAAATGCTTTCTACCTGAACAGCCATCAGGCGTTTCTTTTAGAATTTCCTGACATATACTTCAGAAGGATAATTCTAACGTACGGTATGTCATCTTATAGGCATTGTCCACAGTACGTCTATGACTAATGCTCCTAAGTCTATTCATCTGTGTCCTAAGCAGGCCATACAGTAAGGTTCATGATGCCCCACAGGCTGGTTTACCCCATTTTCTGCCTTAGGTAGGAGCCTTTTTGTGACAGATGGCAGTCAAAGGTAAATAAAAATTGCTTGGCACGCTTGGAAAAGAATCCTTGGCAAACAACAGATGTGCACCTCCAGGCATCATCAAGTGGATCGTGCCATGAATAGAAGCCCAGCTCATGTGACAGAGCAAGCCAGAGATTTATCTGCCAAATCTGTACAGTTTATCCTTTTACGGCCCCATTCACATGATCGTTTTGCTTAGAATTTTTGCGGATCGGTTGAGGACCCATTCATTTCCATCTAACCGCAAAAAATGTGGACAGAACACTGTGTGATGCTAGGGAGGCTCGATCCCTTTGCGGCCTGCTATTCGCTGCCTTCCCATGACCCAGATGTGTTCATCCGCGCGATGGGGAGATGCAGCGGGCGTGCAGGCGTCAGAAGCGGCGATGGTGCCAGGTAAGTGCAACCCGTGTGAGGGGCCCGGGCTTATGGGGAGGCATTTGAGAGGGGTTGGATAAGCACTTTAAGCTGACAGATCCTCAATAATGCATCTTCATCTACAGTGACAACCCTTACAGACTCTTACAACCATAGCTAACAGGTCACTCATGACTGTCTAAGATCTAAAGCTGTGTGGACAACTTAGCCCAGATAACACATACCAGATGACAACCACTAAAAGTTTCCATGATAGTGTCCATAGGGGTTGTCACCCAGCGTTTCAAGCCATAAAACGTAATGTCATTTATTTTCATTGTTTGCAAATTTTCTCTAAAGTCAAAATGAAATGTTAATAATAAATGTGAACAATGCAGCTTAGAAATCAAGGAGAAGTGAGCAGTGACAGCAGGAATGTGTTTCTCATCATGTCTCAATCACCGAGGGACTCGGCAGGATATTGAAGCCGTGATACATGTAGATAAGAGACTGAAAAGTATAAGTTTGTAAATACAATACATTGCATCCTGTACTGATCCAGTGTATTGTATCCAGAGCTGCATTCCAATTCTGCCTGTAGTCAGGGTGGACTCCTAGTTCACTTGGACCCTTGTGCCTCTACTTTTTATCCACCCAGTATTCTATGCAACAATAATGTCACCAATGATTTATTTTTTGTCATGGTTTTTGCTGCATTTTTTTTAAACTAACATGAATATATTTTCCTGTGATTTTGTCAAAAAATTCAATGTATCCACAAATCCTAAGCAGAGAAGCAGAGGTCATTTAACGAGCAGAGGTCATTTTGTCTGTCTGACAAAATTACTGTTTCGGATACCTGGTCCTGAAATCTCACGCTTAGGCCTCACACACATGACTGTGTGCCGGCCATGCCCGTGCTGCGGACTGCACTTTTTTGTGGTGCGAAGACATGGGAAGAAACCCTGCGGAAACGCTCCGTAGTGCTTCAGTGGGGTTCTGCGCCTCCGTTCCGCACCTTCAAGTGAATGAGTCCGCATCTGTGATATGGTGCAAAAACGGCCAGGGCCCCTATTTTGCGGGCCGCAATACAGGTACCGGCCAACAACAGCCATGTACAGGATGCCTTATGCCGGCAAGTCTTCATCAGCACATGTAGGCCTCCCAGCGGGAAGAGCTTCCTGAGATCAACTGTGCATGTGGGTGCTTGTTCAGACAGCCAGAAGATTTTTTCATATTTACCATGCCACATTCTTAGCCATACCAGCCGTAACTTTTTTTAGTTTTATTTAAAGAGGACCTTTCACCACTCCTGACATGCCTGTTTTAATAGCTTCATGCATTCCCAATGTAATAACAAATCTGGACCATCTATTCTTATGGCTCTATGTTCTGCCATTCCTCCATTATTTCTACTAGAAGTTATGAATGAATTGCTAGCTGTCTGCAGTAAGGGTACAGAGGGGAGGTAACAAGTTGGGGGTGTGTACAGACTCACTCTATCCACTCACTCTATCCATGTTCAGTATGTGCAGGTACCCCCCCCCCCCCCAACTGGTTACCTCCCCTCTGTACCCTTACTGCAGACTGCTAGCAATTCATTCACAACTTCAAGTAGAAATAATAGAGGAATCGCAGTACATAGAGCCATAGGAATAGATGTTCCAGAATTGTTATTACATGGGGAATGCATGAAGCTATTAAAACAGGCATGTCAGGAGTGGTGACAGGTCCTCTTTAACATATCTGTCAGGTCTTGTTTTTACCAGAATACCTGCAGCTTTATAAGCACATTTTGCCATACATCTAATTAATGCAGGGAGATTTCAGCTCTGAAGCCTTTAGTATTGTAAATTCAGCTCTGAAATATAATATAGGCCGTAACAAAAATAATACAGGATAATTCATATTTAGACAGTTACTAGACATGTTATGTAAATTAATTTCATATGTAGAATTATGTTAAAGCGGTGAAGTACATGTCTTCTGGTCAGCGGGGAACCTTTATCTTCAGTGTCAGCCCAGAGAAGAGGGCATTTTCTTCTTTTAATCTCCTTTGCCTGCGATAAGCGCTTGTCCTGATCTGGTGTCTGCATGTAACATTGTGAGGCTTGTAATATCTCAAAGCTGACATCACAGAGTTCTTGCACAATCCCCCTGAGAAATAGTGGGCCGCATAGACCTCTGTGTAATGTTACCGCAAGGAATAGCCGATACAAATCCCTTTCCCGAAACAGATGCCTTGCCCATCTTTGTCACAGCTTCCAAATTCCTACGTCTAAGAGGGAAAAAGAACAGATTTTACTGCTCATGTCTGTCGGCAGCGTGCTTCAAGATGGCCATGAAACCAGACAGGGTGTTACATTGTATATCCCCGGGGCGCAGATTACACATCACTTCTTACACCACACAAATGCTGTCATATCATAACAGGGTGTGAATATTTTTCCTAATTTTGACCAAGTATACCTGCCCTGCATTATCCCAGGCTGCTTCAGCGTGAACTGTGTATTCTCCTTTGGTTGCTATTTCTAGACTGCTTACTGATCCATATTACTGTTGCTACTCCCACACCATTTACTGATCCATAATCAGATTGCCATAAAGTCCTTAGGGATGATCTTACTGCCTGTTTTATGGCTGCCTGTCTGCTGCACAATAGCTTGAAATGGCAGCCAGTATTCTGCTAATGGACCAAGAAACAGACGGAGTCTGACATTCCTACTGCTGAACTGCTGAGTGATCACTCTCACCAGTCTCTGTTATACTGTATTCTCTAGAATAAGTTTATCTTGGGTACTTCAAAGGTGAAACTGTACTGCAAACAGGGCTGGACGAAATCAAAATGTATTAATCGGTCTAATCTTTCCCATGTTAATTATTTCAGTTGTTCTGGTTACAGCTGGCGCTGCTCTACTAAGAGTGTTCCTGTCCTTGCTCTTTAGATATTTGTGTTATGCTCCTCCACTCACTTCAACTGCACCCGCCTCCCCCCACAGTCCAACTGCACCCACCTTCTCCCATGGCTACAACTGCACCCGCCTCCCCCCACAGTCCAACTGCACCCGTCTCCCCCCACAGTCCAACTGCACCCGCCTCCCCCCACAGTCCAACTGCACCCGCCTCCCCCCACAGTCCAACTGCACCCGCCTCCCCCCACAGTCCAACTGCATCCGCCTTCTCCCATGGCTACAACTGCACCCGCCTCCCCCCACAGTCCAACTGCACCCGCCTCCCCCCACAGTCCAACTGCACCCGCCTTCTCCCATGGCTACAACTGCTCCCGCCTCCCCCCACAGTCCAACTGCATTCGCCTCCCCCAATAGTCCAACTGCACCCGCCTCCCCCCACAGTCCAACTGCACCCGCCTCCCCCCACAGTCCAACTGCACCCGCCTCCCCCCACAGTCCAACTGCACCCGCCTTCTCCCATGGCTACAACTGCACCCGCCTCCCCCCACAGTCCAACTGCATCCGCCTCCCCCAATAGTCCAACTGCACCCGCCTCCCCCCACAGTCCAACTGCACCCGCCTCCCCCCACTACTCCAACTGCATCTGCCTCCCTTCACTGCTCCAACTGCATCCGCCTCCCCCCACAGTCCAACTGCATCCGCCTCCCCCCACAGTCCAACTGCACCCGCCTCCCCCCACAGTCCAACTGCACCCGCCTCCCCCCACTACTCCAACTGCATCTGCCTCCCTTCACTGCTCCAACTGCATCCGCCTCCCCCCACAGTCCAACTGCATCCGCCTCCCCCCACAGTCCAACTGCACCCGCCTCCCCCCACAGTCCAACTGCATCCGCCTCCCCCCACAGTCCAACTGCACCCGCCTCCCCCCACAGTCCAACTGCACCCGCCTCCCCCCACTACTCCAACTGCATCTGCCTCCCCCCACAGTCCAACTGCACTTGCCTCCCCCCACAGTCCAACTGCACCCGCCTCCCCCCATGGCTACAACTGCACCCGCCTCCCCCCACAGTCCAACTGCACCCGCCTCCCCCCACTGCTCCAACTGCGTCTGTCTCACATCATTGCTCCAACTGCAGCCGCCTCCCCTCCACTCCAACAGTTGACAGTGAACTATGAAGGTAAAAAAACGAAACAATAATACAGAATAAATATCCATTCATAACATGTACTCTCTACAGGGTGAGGCAAAAGCCTGTACACACCCTTTTAACTGGTGTAAATTGTAGAAAATTGACCGTCAAAGTATGAAAGTATTAATTGGGAGGAAGGCTGCTTAATTTGGTTGAGGGCTCATGCACACAAACTAATTTTTTTGTCCGTGTCCGTTACGTTTTTGTTAGTTTTTTTGCGGCCCATATGCGGAACCATTCACTTCAATAGGGCCACAAAGGAAAAGGGAAATGATTCCGTGTGCATTCTGTGTCCGTATGTCCACATGGCCGTTCCACCAAAAAATAGAACATGTCCTATTATTGTCCACATTATGAACAAGGATAGGACTGTTCTATTATGGGCCGGCTGTTCCGTTCCGCAAAATGCACACGGTCAGTATCCGTGTTTTGCAGATCAGCAATTTGCGGACGGAAAAACAAGAACAGTTGTGTACATGAGTCCTGAGGAAACGTTTTGGGCTGCCATATTTAATTCCCCAGATCTTAATCTGATCGAGCATCTGTTGGATGTGCTCCCATCTCACAACTTGCAGGTCTTATAGAGTCCATACTTTGGTCAGAGCTGTTTGACACAAAACTGAACTGCTTACAGGGGTGCACCGCCAATGAGGCGAGGTGAGGCGATTGCCTCAGGCAGTACCAGGTAGGGGTAAGTGGGGGCAGTGGAAGGGCTATGGGTAATGCTTTCATTGTGGAAGCGTTCAACATTGCATATTTAACTGTATTAACCAGTATGTTTTGTAGCGCTGTATGTAATGTTTTCCAAGTATGCCTTTAACAGCGACATTTCAGTTTTCACTTCAGGCAGCAGAAAGGCTAGGTGTACTCCTGACTGCTCAATATTAGGGCTCATTTAGATGGCCCTGTGCTGTCCGCAAAATTGCAGATCCTTTCTTTTGCGGACAGTTCAGCGTGTCCACAAAAAAAAAAACAGATTGCATTCTGTATTTTTGCGAACCCATAGACTTTAATGGGGCCACGTCCTGATTTTTAATGACAAGTATAGGACATGTTTAATTTGTTTTGCGGAGCCATGGAAGAAAAGGGCCCCATAGAAGTGAATAGGTCAGCATCTAATATGCAAATAAACGGATCCGCATTTTTGTAGACAGCATACGGCAATCTGAATGACCCCTTAGGAAGATGGTTTTAATCTTAAGTCGGATCAGTGTATATACAGTCATGAAAAAAACTAAGTGCCCTCTCTTTGAATTCTATGGTTTTATGTATCGGGACATAAAAGAAAAATCTGTCCCTTCGAAAGTCTTAAGTGTCATTATTTTTTTTTAAACAAACACTAGACAAAACAAAGCAGAAGCTGTGTGTGGAAATAAAAGGGGTTGGTTCATCGGAGACATTGGTGGCATATCGCTAGTTTTTCTCATGACTGTATATACAGCTTATAGCAGTTGAATCCTCTGTTCCTCCTCTAGTTCAGTCTCTTCATACTTGCTGCATGAAGCTAAGCCAGTGATGGGCCAACTACGGCCCGGCGGGCCTGCAGAGCTGCTAATGCGACTGCGATGGGAAGTGACAGAGCCGGGGTGGAGTTCAGGCGGCGATTGAGGATTGCGGCTTCCGGATTCCATGCTTCCTCCCAGGGCCGTTTCTACAACCGGGCGAGGAGGACAGAAGAGGGGGGCGCCTTCAGCAGGGCCCAGCGGCGGAGGGGGGCCCTTTCTGTCCGGAGGCAGCAGGAGTGGAGATGAGAGCTTCCATTCTGGAAGCTCTCATCTCCATATTCATCTGTATCACCGTCCGCAGGACATCGATGCAGGTGAATCGTGAGGAGGAGCAGGGGAGAGGGGTCTTCCTTGCTCGTTCCTCTGATAGGCTACAGGCACTATCAGAGGCCGGTGCAGGCGGTGCGATGACGTCATCGCGCCACCTGAGTCGTACAGAGCGGGACACAGGCCGGAAGAGACCTGCAGCGCATCATTGACAGCAGCATAAGGTAAGTATATGTGTTTATTTTTTTTTATTATTTATAGTATACTGTGGCAAGTAGGGGGGGTGGGGGCCCTATATACTGGCATAATATGGATTGGTACTATGGAGAAGAGGGGAAGCACTATGGGAGCCCTATATACTGGCACAATATGGATTGGTACTATGGAGAAGAGGGGAAGCACTATGGGGGCCCTATATACTGGCACAATATGGATTGGTACTATGGAGAAGAGGGGAAGCACTATGGGGGACACTATGGAGAAGAGGGGAAGCACTATGGGGGGCCCTATATACTGGCACAATATGGATTGGTACTATGGAGAAGAGGGGAAGCACTATGGGGGACACTATGGAGAAGAGGGGAAGCACTATGGGGGACACTATGGAGAAGAGGGGAAGCACTATGGGGGACACTATGGAGAAGAGGGGAAGCACTTTGGGGGACACTATGGAGAAGAGGGGAAGCACTATGGGGGCCACTATGGAAGAAATACATTGCATAAAAGTTTTGTACAATAACTCTTTTTATGCTTTTCTACCTTGAATTAAACTAAACCTTTAATGTTATGAAATTTAAATTTAATTTATATTAATTCACACAAACTCCCCATCCATCTACTCTTGGTCCGGCCCCCGGGTTCAATATAGGAGCCCACGAGTCAAAAAGTTTGCCCACCTCTGGGCTAAGCTAACAGAGTTTTGTAGTATTCTGTTCTTTAACTTTTCTCTTAATCCTTTGGATAAAGTGAGTTTTTAGGGTGACTGCACACAGTGCAGAAAATATGCAAGAAATCTACACCAAACTGCACAAAAACTCACATAAATCTGCACTAATTATCACGGTTTTGGCATGTTTTTTTTGTATGGTTTTTAATGTGGATGTGATGCGGTTTTGCCACACAGCTCAACCTTTTATTGAAAAGGGTTAAATCCACAAAAAAATAAAATAAAATGCAACAACAATTCACATGCTGAGGATTTGAGATCTAATTTCCACACCTAAGGAAAAAAAAGCAAAGTGTAAATGAGATTTATCTAATTTCATTCACTTTCTTTCATTTACTACGCTGCGGCTTTTGCACATGAAATCCGGGCGGAAAAAAATACGTGTAAGGGTACCCTTCGAGCTCATGCACATGACTGTATGTATTTTGCGGTCCGCAAAAACGGATCCACAAAAAATACAGATGACGTCCATGTGCATTCCATATTTTGCAGAACGGAACAGCTGGCCCCTAACAGAACTGTACTAACCTTGTCCGTAATGCAGACAATAATAGGACATGTACTATTTTTTTGCAGAACGGACATATGGAAACAGAATGCACACGGAGTTACTTCAGTTTTTTTGCGGACCCATTGAAATGAATTGTTCTGCATACGGCCCACAAAAAAAACTCGGAACGGACGCGGAAAGAAAATACGTTTGTGTGCATGAGCCCTTAGGCCTCATGCACACGACCGTTGGGTGCATCCGCGGCCGTTGTTCCGTTTTCCGTTTTTTTTCGCGGACCCATTGACTTTCAATGGGTCCGTGGAAAAATCGGAAAATGCACCGTTTGGATTCCGCGTCCGTTATCCGTTTTTCCAGTCCGTGAAAAAAATAGGACCTGTCCTATTTTTTTCACGGACAACGGTTCACGGACCCATTCAAGTCAATGGGTCCGTGAAAAATCACGGATGCACACAAGATAGTCATCCGCGTCCGTGATCCGGGTTCGTGATCCGTGTCCGTTTTTCCTATCATTTTCAATGCAAACTTGACTTTTTTTTTTTTTTTCACTTTTCATGTCCGTGGATCCTCCAAAAATCAAGGAAGACCCACGGAAGAAAAAACGGTCACAGATCACGGAACAACGGAAATCCGTTTTGCGGACCGCAAAAAAAAACGGTCGTGTGCATGAGGCCTTAGTCAGTTTGTCTATATGACAAGGATGCTCGCACATATTCTTATGGCACTATCCCACATACAGTATTTTTTAACAGAACCTATATTAGAAAGATCAAGGTCTACAGTAGTTGCTTTAGCCAGATTTTCTTGGAGATTATATTCAGGCAAGCGCTCCGGAGAGCACTACTAGTTCACAAGCCGTAAAGTCTGCAGTATTTCTACACTACGTGACTTTGCAGTACAATGTTCTTTCGAAACAGCCTCATAAATGTTATTTTAAGTTGGACTGTGAAGCTATACAATTGCCATATTGCCGTGTAACGTTTCAGTTTTCCTGACATGACTGTTTCCATGAAAGAGTTATTTTGGTACACTGCTTATTAATACTGGCAGGGATAAGACAGTGTAGAGACGCACCCCATTGTCTAGGGGAATGGTAACACCGAGTGGTCAATGTTATCTTATGTTTCTAGGAGGAGGAACAGAGGAACAGCACAACACAGAGTTCTAAGAAAAGTTACTTTAACGGAATCTCTCACCATTTTATGCTTCCCTGTGTGAGGCCCTGAGCAAAACAGTGGGTTACTTTCCTGAATTTCAAATCAGTATTGAGCAGCTCCAGAGCAAACCAAGTGCTGGAGTCCGCTTAATAGAGAGCGTGCGCTAGGGAGTCCTCGTATTCATCGGCTCTTGGCTCTTACCCCCACCCGCTGCTGATTGGTATATTACTTTGCCGCAGGGAGGGGGAAAGTTAGAGCAAGGAGCTCATGAATATGAGGACTCCCAAGTGCGTGCAGTGTATTCAGTGGACTCTTACATTCAGCTTGCACTGGAGCGGCTACTAATTTTAGTTTAACAATTTAAGTAAGGGACCCCAGATTTTAAAGGGGTTGTCCGGGTTCAGAGCTAAACCCGGACATATGCCCTTCTTCACCCACTCAGCCCCTGGGATATGAGCATCGGAGCAGTCCATACATTTCATGCTCCGATGCTGTCCCTTGCCCTGTGCTGTATCGCGCAGGGCAAGGGCATTTTTGTTTACTTTGGCACACTGCTAGGCGGAGGCTTCTGCCCGCCCAGCAGTGTTCCCAGTGATGTCACCGGCTCTAATGGGCGGGCTTTAGCGCTGACCTAACCGTTTTACAGGCCGGTGACAGAAGCCTTCGCCTAGCAGTCCCTATGGTACGTCACCGGATCTCCAAAAAATGCATTTGTCATGCGCAATTCAGCCCAGGGCAAAGGAGAGCATCGGAGCATGGAATGCTCAGATGGTCATATCAGGCGGGCTGGAGGGGTGAAGATGGGGATATGTCCGGGTTCAGCTCTGAACCCGGACAACCCCTTTGATCAGAGTCTCTGTCACTAGTATCAGATAGGGCAGCATAAAGCTGGTGACAGATTCCCTTTCGGAATTGTTATTTCAAGGGGAATGTGCGTATACTAAAGCAGGCCTGACATCTCCTTGAGACGATTCGTTTTTTTTTAAGTTCTGATCTACTTTATGCAAACAATGTAATGTTGATTTCATCTGAGAATTTGTTTGCGCTGTGGGCCATTCTGCGCGCTTGGCATTGTTTGCCATAACAGGGTTTTATTGGGAACGTATGAACAGAAAACAGAGCCATACTGGAGCGGATTTACCTTTGAAAATGCGCCAGTTTTTTTGCTTTGTATCACATTTACTGTTTTATACTATTTTCTAAGCATTCTACGCCTCGTCCGACAACGGGGCTTGGCTTCATAGGAAAGTGCAGTGTTTTTGTGGGAAATGGGACAAAGACAAATTTTTTATTGTGACGCATGGACAATTTTTAACTCCCCCCGCAGGCATATGTAACTGCATTGTTTGCCATTAAATGGGTTTTCCAGGAGTTTGATATCAATGGCCTATCCTCAATAGCTGATCGTCTGGGTCATCCTTGTCAATCAGCTGTATCAAGAGGCCGCGGTGGATTCCTAGGCCAGTGACATCACATTCATTGGTCACGTGGCACATGACCTATTTGCACCTAAGCCCCATTCAAGTGAATAGGCCAGGGCTGCAATACCAAGCACTGCCACTATACAATCTATGGCCCTGTGCTTGGTATGCCCTAAGGAGGCCATCATTATTGAACTCCCAGAAAGCCCCTTTAGTGGGTTCACACTAGCGTTATGGCATTCTGTTGCAGGTTCTGTTTATAAGGGAATGCCCAGATTGAATGCAAAATGGAAGCTTTTAAGAGGTATTCCATTTTGATCCGTCATAATAGAAGTCTATGGGGGTACATACGACAGGACTATTTTTTCCGTCATGTATAACGGAAAGAAACAGAACCGATATGTACCCCCATAGACTTCTATTGTGACGGATCAAAACGGAATACCTCCTAAAGGCTTCCGTTTTGCATTCAATCTGGGCATTTCGTTATATTCCGTTATAACTCTGTTATAACGGAACCTATAACAGAATTCTATAACGCCGATGTGAACCCGGCCTAACTCCCATTAAAAAGTGGTATATACTTTTCTTTGTATACGATTGTATAGGCAACTAAAGCAACTGAGGCTCTTCAATGCACAAGCATTTCATACATACCGTACATCTGCAGAGATATTAGGCAACAGCACGTTTTCACACGAAACTAAAAATGCAGTGAAATCTTTATTGTTACCAAAATATCTCATGACAGTTGGTTTTTCAGGAAAAGCTTTGAAATCATTTGTTCCCTCATCTCTGGCTATCAAAAGCGACTTCCCTTTTCTGAATATAAATATATTGTGGTTGTTTGTGAAATGTACTCTGCAGTTCTATTTTAAAGTGAGGAACGCTTGGAGCGCTTAGCGAGATTACACAGCTCATTCTGTTATGAAATTCTTCTAGTTCCGCAATTTAAAAAAATAAAATAATGATAGTCTACAAACCTTTCCTGCCTGCGCAAGTTCCATTTTCCCAACCAGAAGAACGGCACAATGTTCAGAGCAGTGTAGACCAGTTTGTTTGACCAGTCGTGAGTAGCAGTCTGAGAAATCACATGACTTGAACAGGTTCTTCCAGGATTACAGCTCATCATTCTACAAGACGGGGGACAAATGTTTGATTGGTGGCAGGGGCGTAACTACCATAGCGGCAGACCATGCGACTGCTATGGGGCCCAGGGGCGTAACTACCATAGCAGCAGACCATGCGACTGCTATGGGGCCCAGGGCAAGAGGAAGCCCAGTCTTAGTTGGGATCATCTCCTCTTCTACTGGGGGTGAAAACTTGGTCAGGACTCTACCCTCTAAAGGAACAAATTTTAGCAAATGAGGCAGTGGAAAAAATGGCCCACGGGTGATTGAAAGGGGTTTAGGCAGAAACCCTTCTGTCCTGTGTGGGGGGGCCTGGTTTGATCCTTGCTATGGGGCCCTTACTTCTCTAAGTATGCCACTGATTGGTGGTCCAACTGATCATGAGAACGGAGGTCCTGCTTCCCCTGTATGAATGGAGTGGCGGTTGAGCATGCACCCTACAGTGAAAATTCCTGAGGACATTTTGAATGGAGCGCAGTGTGTATACTCGACATGTGACTTCCGTTCTTATCACGCTTATGCGAGCGAGCACTGCCTCCTTTTCAATGTTCACCTGCATGCTGTCTCCCCTGTAGCGGCGATGCGGGGTACTTATAGCTGCTTGTCCCATTCACTTGATTGTGAGAGGAGGTGTAATAACACTACACCTCCGCTACAAGGTAGATGGCATGCAGGAAAACATTGAGGAGGATGTAGTGCTCGGATAAGCGCCATCTCCCCTTCAAACTGCTGATCAGCGGTGGTGCCAGGAGTTGAACCCACCAATCTGATATTGATGACCTATCTTCAGAACAGGTCATCAGTATCTGTAGCCTGAACAATCATCACTGTGGCCAGAGAGGGGCAGGGTAGGGGGGGTATGTGACTAAAGGCTGTAGTAAACCAGCCGATTCTGCAGGCCGATCGTCAGGAAGGAGACGTACTTTCCCGGCAGTTGCCTGCTCGCTAGTGGAGGAGACTGCTGCTATTACATGCAGCGATCTCTTCAACAGCATGCCATAGCTCGTCCCCATGCTGTCTAGTTATTTGCCGGCAGCAGATCGTGATTAGACAGCACTATCTGCCGCCAGGAAATCACGATTGCCCGATGAACGAGTAATCAGCGGCAGTATTAGACTGCCAGATGATCACTAACGAGCATTACTACGAACGAAAATCTGGCCGTGTAATGCAGACTTAAATTGGAGCATCACACATTAAACTAATTGCTGCAATGTTCTTCTGCTGGCATCTTTATCTAGGCCTATCAAGAGAACAATAGAGCTGTTATACTGTTAACACAATTCTACACCTACTATTATCATGAATATAACCTTGCGATAACGTGTTCCTTTCACAGCAGTAGAAAACTGACAGGGATTACATATTATTTGTGCAGACTGCTACAGAAGGACAGTACTTTGTATGTATTTTGCAGTGTTATTGTACTGCTGAAATAAAAAACAAGGGTGCTTGAGGAGAGAGAAGAGGAGAGCAATATGGGCAGGACCACTGTGCAGAGCAGACGGAGACACATGACGTGCTGAGCACACAACAGCTAAGAAGACATGTAAGGGAAGAAGCCTCAGTGGCTGCTCGCTGTCCCTCCTGTGTCCGTGCTGGCCCAGAATACACAGAAGATAGCTATATTAGGGCACTTTCACACTAGCGTTTTTCTTTTCCGGTGTTGAGTTCTGTCACAGGAGCTCAATACCTGAAAAAAAAAAAAGATCAATTTTATCCTAATGAATTCTGAACGGAGAGCAATCCTTTCAGGGTGCATCAGTTCAGTCCCTCTTACGTTTTTTGGACGGAGAAAATACCGTAGCATGCTGCAGTTTTCTCTCCGGCCAAAAATCCTGAACACTTGCCAGAATCCGGCATTAATTTCCATTGAAATGTATTAGTGCCAGATCCGGCATTAAGTGTTCCGGAAAAAAGGATCCGGTTTTCCGGTCTCCGCATGCGCAGACCTTTAAAAATGAAAAAAATCTGTGTGCTGCCCGCATCCGTTGTTCCATTCCGTGGCCCCGCTAAAAAAATGCTTTGCGGACAAGAATAGGCATTTATATTGAAGGCTGTCCGTGCCGTTCCGCAAATTGCGGAACGCGCACGGACGCCATCCGCGTTTTGCGGATCTGCGATTTGCGGACCGCAAAACACCACGGTCGTGTGCATGAGGCCTTAGGAGAAGAAACGAGATCTGCCAGCTGCTCTCCAAGGAGAAGACCCAATAAGAGGTCAGAGGATGACTTTATTGGTGCAAAACAATGCTTTTCAGGATTGTAGCGGTCACTATGATCATGGTGTGTCTTACCTGATGAAGGGATCAGTATGATCACGAAACACCTTGTTCCAAAATGAAAAAGAAAAATAGCCCCCAAAAAAAGTTTTATATGAATACTGAGTAAAAATACCTCTTTCTGTTGGCAGTGTCCTTCTAATTTTTATGCCACCAAATCTGTCAACTGTGCAGCTTCCTGTGTTAGAGGCAGGATTACATGACCACGGCTGGTTTTGGGCAAGTATGTTACAGCGAATGCTAATCTCTCAATTACAATCTCCTCAAGTGTGTGACAAAAATGTATATTTACTTGTGCTGGTCATCTGGTCTAAAAATAAAGCGGCTTCCTGAAAGATAGAGAAGCTCAGTGAGCAGTAATCCTCAAATCTGTTCACACCAACTACAAGACTTTCTAGCACCTACTGAAGTAAAATGGGAAGAAGTCAGTATCTTCAGTGTAATATCTCATGTCACATATCACATATCTAATGTGTGTCCCTGTTCCTTCTTACAATGTTGTACATTGTTACAAATTTCTTGGTCTAACACAAGTTGAATTTTCTAGTTATGTTGGTCTCTTACTTGGTGAAGCAGGCCATACATGCAAGTCTTGCTCCGCATCCCAGGACGGAAAGCAAACAGCAGTATGCTGCGGTTTGCTCTCCAGTATGAGAACAGAATACATTCTGGTGCACTCCGTTCTGTTCAGTTACGTTTTGTCCCCATTGACAATGAATGGGGACAAAACGGAAACGTTTTTTTTTCCAGTATTGAGACCCTCTGACGGATCTCAATCCCAGAAAATATTAACGCTAGTGTGAAAGTAACCTAATGTTGTGTTTGTTGTCCACTTGGATGGAGCAGAACTGCAATCACAGATACAGCCCATAGACAGTAAGGCCTAGTTCACACGAACGTATGGCTTTTACAGTTTTTTGCGGTCTGTTTTTCACGGATCCGTTGTTCTGTTTTTGAGTTCCGTTGTGTTTCCGTTTCCTTTCCGTTTTTCCGTTCCGTTTTTCCGTATGCCATGTACAGTATACAGTAATTACATAGAAAAAATTGGGCTGGGCATAACATTTTCAATAGATGGTTCAGCAAAAACGGAACGGATACGGAAGACAAACGGATAAATTTCCGTATGTGTTCAGTTTTTTTTGCGGACCCATTGACTTGAATGCAGCCACAGAACGTGATTTGCGGGCAATAATAGGACATGTTCAATCTTTCAACGGAACGGAAAAACTTAAATACGGAAACGGAATGCTTACGGAACACATTCCGTTTTTAATGCGGAACCATTGAAATGAATGGTTCCGTATACGGACCGTATACGGTACACAAAAAAACGGCCCGTACACTCGCAAAAAAAACGTTCGTGTGAACTAGGCCTAAGGCTAACGCCACACAGTTAGGTTTCTGGATGTAGGTTTGGAAGCCAAAATCAGAAGTGGATCAAAAAAGGAAAGAAAGTATCAAGGGCAGATGCAGCTTTTTTTAAATTCACTCCTGGTTTTGGCTTCCAAAACTGCATCAGGAAACCTGCCCATGTGGATGTATCCTCATAGTTCTTCCAAAAATCTAATCTCAAACAACCCTATTGCATTTGTTTCTTCTAGAATGGTCAGAATGTCTCCATACACATCCAGTCATCTGGGAATCCTCTAAACAATGGTGGGGCCCATACAAATATAATGTGTATGGCTAGCTTAAAGGGAGTCTGTCCCCAGAACATCTCCTGATAAACAAGGGTTAGCTAGCTGGTAGGGCTAGCTCAGCTGAATGTAATGATACCTTCCATTCAGTGATCCATTGCTTCATTCTGGAGAAAAAGTACTTCAATCCATATGCAAATATGCAGTCCGTGGCTAGACCCAAGCCTCTCTGTGCACCCTTGCTTCCTCTGCCAACCTCTACTTCTCGATTGACAGGCCTAGTGAGTTGACTCTACAGGAACCTAATTCTGTCCAGCAAGAAGTAGAGGGAGGGTCTGGGAGAGCAAGTAGGAGGAGCAAGGAGTGACTTGGCTCCGCCCTTAGTGCACATAACTGCTAATTTGCATACGTAAAAGTACTTTTTCTCCAGAATAAAGCAATGTATCACTAAGAGAAAGGTATCAATAGGCCTATCAGGCATCGCGCCTGGTTTATCTGTGAATTTCCTAGTGACAGACTCCATTTAACTGATGCTTGGTGACAACCACTAATGACAGCCAAGAAGATTGTGCCATGGTGATCAAACCAGATCTTTCATCGACTACGCTGCCCTATATCCTATGCGGCATAACATTATAACAAGTCTGCTCTGCTATTCGACAAACTGCCACAAAAAATACTGTGCAATACGCCAGAAAAATAGCGATGGGTAGGCTTGAGCGAATCAAGCTCAAAAACTTTGGCGCCGGCTTCTACATAACTTTGGCACATCCAGCGCTGCTTCAAAATCTAAGATACCTTCCTTGCTTACATTTACACCATTTTCAAAGCCAAAAACAGGCATAGAAAATGATGAATGAGACGGACCAGCCAGGCCGTCCCCTTCCCCATCCAGGCCATGACCTTGGGACCTCTGCACCGCAATCTGCGCCAGAAATACGCCTAATCTAGGTGGTGTATTTCTGGGTAATAAATGACCCCCTTTGTTTTTAATGCTGTTTCCGTACAGCATTAAAATGGGTCGTCTCCAATCTATGATCCGAAGCTCGATTCGCTTAAGCCCAGTGATGGGTTCTGTTTATTCATGAGGCGTGCACCCCTGCCCCTTTCAGTGGTGACTGTTGGCTGATTGATGGTACTTTCCGTTGCACTGTTCAGTTAGGGTGGGACCACACGGCACGGTCATGATCCGTTTGGGTCGCAGCCGGCTGTGGTTGAGAACCTCCCTGCCAACTAGGCTGCAGCTGTTTTGTATTGAACTAATGAAGACCGCACTGTATAGCCGGTCTGCATTGTTAATGGCCGGATCGCAACCACGCCGCGTGGTCGTACCATTATAGGAACAAATCAATGAAGTGCCGGGTTCAGTGCATATCTAAAGCAAACTGAGCTGAACAGACTCCGTTGACTACAATGGGTTCCATTCAGTGTCTGTTTGGGATGGTGTTTTTTTTATCCTTTTTTGTCTTTTTAACAGAATCTGTGATTGAGGCCTCGAATGCAGCCTCCAACGCAGATGTGAAAAGATAGTATCAGATCAAAGCATAGAATCAGATCCAAGATTAACACAAATATAGAGATGGCCCGAATAGTTCGCCGGCGAATAGTTCCCGGCGAACATCGCTTGTTCGCGTTTGCCGCGGCGGGCGAACATATGCGATGTTCGGTCCGCCCCCTATACATCATCATTGAGTAAACTTTGACCCTGTACCTCACAGTCAGCAGACACATTCCAGCCAATCAGCAGCAGAGTGTCACGGCCATGGCTATGACCGTGACTCCTGAACCGCATGCGGTTGTCAGCGGTTTTCTTTGGTGTTCAATCACAGGTGAGGGCTGTGGTATTGGCCTCACCTGTGGTTGCCGCTGGCAACAGTGTGTATGTGGCAGCGTAGCAGGCTGAGCTGTGCCATTGCAGCTCGCTACGTTGTGCATGCGGTTTTGAGTTATGTGTGTATGTGTGCACTTCCTTTTTATGTTATTGTGTGCACGTCTCCTTTAAGTGGTGTTTTCCCTTCCCTGGTGTTGGAAGGGTTAATCTCCTTCCTAGTGTGTGTGTGCACTGGGTGTGTCCGACTGTGGGGTGTGGCTTCTTGGCCTATAAAGCCTCACTGCTTTTGCAGGCCTGCAGGTTGCTTCAGCCATGCTTAGCTGAGAGCAGCCTCATGTCTTTATTACCTGCCAGTAAGAGCCACCCCTGTGGTCATAACCATAATGTCGCTTTAAGTTATTTCTAGTTATGTGTGATGTCCGTGTGATGTTTTATATGTGATTTTGTGCAGCTATGGATCTGGGTCCCTGTGTGGGGATGCGTTTGTGATCTGCACCCTGCTAACACAGGGATCCAGTCAGCAAGGCTGTGGCAGGTAGGTGGAACTCTTTGTTCACCTGCTATATCCATAGAGCTGTTTATGTCTCCCCTTTTCCTGCAGCTTGGCCGTTGAGACTCCTGCTCCTCCGTGTCTAGGAGGAGTGGGCTTGTCTTACTCAGCTCCTAGGTGAGGGTCATCTTGAGGGCTAGCAGGGACTTTTAGGTTCCGGAGCATGGGCCCTCCTACCATCAAGGTTGGCTCATGTAGCTAGGAGCCAGGGTCAGGTTAGGGATGCGTTTAGGAGGTGACCTGCTCCCTAATCCTGTCTTCAAGGCCAAGCAGCCGTAACATCACCGGGCTGCACGCGGCTGAGGATTTCCCCCATCCTCAGCCGTGACACAGACCCTCCCTCCCAGACCCTCCCACCTCCTGGACAGCATCCATTTTAGATTTATTCGGAAGCTGCATTCTCAGTGAGAGGAGGGACAGTGCTGCTGCTGCTGATTCAATAGGGAAAGCGTTAGCTAGGGCAGTGTTCTGTGTCCACAGACTCATCTGCTGTAAGGACAGCGTCCTGACAGCACCCCAAAAAGCCCTTTTCAGGGCTGGTACATCAGTCTGCTTTTTTTTTATTTTTATATATATTGCAGTTGCCTGCCTGTGTGTGAGAGGCTGCAGGCTCAGTCACAGACAGCACTGTGTGCACACCATTCATACAGGGTGTGACAGAAAATACCTCACAGATAAAAAAAAATTATATTTAATATTTTTCTGTGGTATAATCACAGTTGCAAGCCAGTGTGTGTCAGGCCCACACAGACTGTATTGTGGCCACTGGCTAGTGGCTAGGCCTCCACTCATACCGTTACAGGGTGTCACTCACTCAGAAATACCTTGCAGATAAAAAAAAATTCTATTTAATATTTTTCTGTGATCTAATCACATTTAATAAATTGACCCCAGATTGGGGACGTAACAGGGATTAAACTGATGAGAAGAGAGAACTACAGAAAATACCACTCACGGGTGTGACAGTAAATTGCACGGCGCAGACGCAGTGACCGTGGCTTGGATTCAAACAAAGGGGAGGGAGCCAGCGTTTTTTTAACCATCTCCCCGTTCGAAAAATCAATTCAATTCACCTTTCGGGGACCCTTGGTGTTGTACGTGGCTGGCTGGAGGAAGAAACCTTCAATGACATCGACGGGACATGGCTAGCTTGGTATCCAACCTTGTGCAAATGGGAAGTTTGCGGTTGGGCAAATGGACTGTTTGCGGTTGTTTGCGGTGCATTAAAAGGGGAGTTTGGTCTGTCCATGTCTGTGCAGCGGGCGTAACCCTTACACTACCTGATCGATACAACATCATACCTGATCGTATACACACACTTCAAATAAAAATTGGATTGTTAGGTGATTTATGCCCTTTATGAATTAAAATCCAACTCTGCGTCAACTATGTAATTTTCCATGAGAGTTTTGCCATGGATCCCCCTCCGGCATGCCACAGTCCAGGTGTTAGTCCCCTTGAAACAACTTTTCCATCACTACTGTGGCTAGAAAGAGTCCCTGTGGGTTTAAAAATTCGCCTGCCTATTGAAGTCTATGGCGGTTCGCCTGTTCGCGAACATTTGCAGAAATTCGCGTTCGCCATCCGCGAACGGAAAATTTTATGTTCACGACATCTCTACACAAATACAGTGACAGAACAAAGATCAGTACAAGTACAGCACCCGAATCCCATACCATAAATACAGCACCAGAACCAAGCCCATAAGTCATGTGCAGCACCCGAATCCCATACCATAAATACAGCACCAGAACCAAGCCCATAAGTCATGTACAGCACCCGAATCCCATACCATAAATACAGCACCAGAACCAAGCCCATAAGTCAAGTACAGCACCCGAATCTCATACCATAAATACAGCACCAGAACCAAGCCCATAAGTCAAGTACAGCACCCGAATCTCATACCATAAATACAGCACCAGAACCAAGCCCATAAGTCATGTACAGCACCCGAATCCCATACCATAAATACAGCACCAGAACCAAGCCCATAAGTCAAGTACAGCACCCAAATCTCATACCATAAATACAGCACCAGAACCAAGCCCATAAGTCAAGTACAGCACCCGAATCTCATACCATAAATACAGCACCAGAACCAAGCCCATAAGTCAAGTACAGCACCCGAATCTCATACTATAAAGTACCAGAACCAAGATCACTATATAAATACAACACTAAATCTGTCATGGCAACCTCCCTATCCAACTGTTTGCATAGACACATAGATGTAGTTCACCTGATTGAAACGCTGTTTTACTTTTGTTGATCTGCTCTCAAGTTATGATACTTTTTCTTAATATACAAATTAGGTTCTTGGTGCAATGAGGGCGTCATCAGTGCTCTTGTTGCACTGAATCTCCACTCCTTTCTGTGGCCAGCCCCTTCCCTTTGATTGACAAGGCCAGGCAGAACACAAATAGAGGGGCTGGCCACACAAAAGGAGAGGAGCTTGGGTGCAACAACAACAATGATGATGACCTCATTGCACCAAAGGCCAAATTTACATGTTAAGTAAAAGCCTCATAACCCGGTAAAGGAGCCTCAGATCAACAAAAGAAAAACAGTGTTTGAATCAGGCTAACCACAGCTATGTGTCTATAAAAGAGTAAGATAGGGAAGTCGCTGGTGACAGATTCCCTTTAAAGGTATGCTGGGGTATGCTATAACTCATCAAATGTAGATCTTAAGGGTGAAGGCACAGGGTCTTGTGACTTTTTTTTAACAATAAAAATAATCTCAAATATTAACCCCCATACAGTCTGTCCATATTAATAGGGGTACACTCTGTTCTCTGTGGATGTGAACAACACCCAGTAATAGAAATTCAACAGAAAAGGAAGAAATTGCACGCCATCTGCTCTGCTATAACCTCGTTTACAAAAATTACATTTACAGCAAAGTTTCACCACAGTTTATTTATTAGGAAATCACATTAGCCAGTGGTGTACCCATAGGAAGCAATTGCAACACCTTGGTCTATAAGAATGTTTTGCATTAATAATAATGTGACTCTACATATGAAAGTATTTTAGACTGAATATGTGTGTGTGTGTGTACACATCTACAGTATATATATAATGTTTTTGCATTGTCGCGCATGATATCCAAGCTGTACCCCTAACACCAACTTCAATTCTCTAATATGCCCCGGCAATTAGTGATTGTGATTCTGGGGTTCGGAGAGAGCAGCTGCAGGAAAATCATATTAGGCGGCCTGTACACAGGTGCAGATAGACTTGCAGAAATTGTGCACCAAATCCGCATCAAAATCAGCATGTGTTAGGCTACTTTCACACTAGCGTTCGGGTGTCCGCTCGTGCGCTCCGTTTGAAGGGGCTCACGAGCGGCCCCGAACGCATCCGTCTGGCCCTAATGCATTCTCAGTGGAGGCGGATCCACTGAGAATGCATCCGCCTGCCAGCGCTCAGCCTCCGCTCCGCTCAGTGAGCGGACACCTGAACGCTGCTTGCAGCCTGGCCGTGCGGAGGCGAGCGGATCCGTCCAGACTTATAATGGAAGTCAATGGGGACGGATCCGCTTGAAGATGACACTATATGGCTCAATCTTCAAGCGGATCCGTTCCCCATTGACTTTCAGTGTAAAGTCTGAACGGATCCGCTCAGGCTACTTTCAGACTTAGAAAATTTTCTAAGTAATAATGCAGACGGATCCGTTCTGAACGGATCTGTCTGCATTATAGGAGCGGATCCGTCTGATGAAACATCAGACGGATCCGCTCCGAACGCTAGTGTGAAAGTAGCCTAACTTGCTGATTTTTTTTTTGAGGATTTGATGTAATTTTGCACAAATATTTTAAAATCTGCACGGGAGGTCTGTTTCCACACGGAAGAAAAAAGCTCATACACTTTGCTGTATTACGCTGCAGTTTTTCCCGCATGTGTCTAGGTAGCCTTACCGTACCTGCAGCACCTCTCTGGCCTTGTTGGGTTCTGCTCATAGCTGTGAGGAGAGGAAAAGGACTGTGACGATAGCTGTCACCACAGAGAACGAAGGATAAATAAATGAATATATAATAAATACTAAATACATTCTAAATAAATAAATACTAAATAAATAAAGAAGAATAATGGATTCTGTGATGGTGAAGGAAACTTCAAATTCCCTGAAATAAATTCCCTTTGGTTCCTTAATTATCTAAATCATGAAGAAATGTATAAAATTACTGAATGTAAAATTCCCTAGTATAGAGTTAGGCCACTTTCACACGGGCGAGAATTCCGCGCGGGTGCAATGCGGTAGGTGAACGTATTGCACCCGCACTGAATCCCGACCCATTCACTTCAAGGGGGCTGTTCACATGAGTGGTGATTTTCAAGCATCACTTGTGCGTTGCGTGAAAATTGCAGCATGTTCTATATTCTGTGTTTTTCACGCAACGCAGGCCCCATAGAAGTGAATGGGGGTGCGTGAAAATTGCAAGCATCAGCAAGCAAGTGCAGATGCGGTGCGATTACTGCTGTACAGTGATACACTCGTATGATCTATACCAGTGTATCACTGTACAACAGCGGCGGCATGAAGCGCACGGTGTCATAGCAACCAATGACGCCGTGCGCTCCTGCTGTCAGAAGAAATCCCGGCCGGGTTACCACGGACCGCTCTCGGCCGCGGAACACGGCCGTGTGCATGAGGCCTAAAGGACAATAATAGCATTCTTAAGGCCTTTTTCACACAGGCGAGATTTCCGCGCGGGTGCAATGCGTGAGGGGAACGCATTGCACCCGCACTGAATCCGGACTTATTCATTTCTATGGGGTTGTGCACACAAGCGGTGATTTTCACGCATCACTTGTGCGTTTACGTGAAAATCGCAGCATGTTCTATATTGTGCGTTTTTCACGTAACGCAGGCCCCATAGAAGTGAATGGGGCTGCGTGAAAATAGCAAGCATCCGCAAACAAATGCAGATGCGGTGCGATTTTCACGCACGGTTGCTAGGAGACGATTGGGATGGGGACCCGATCTTTATTATTTTCCCTTATAACATGGTTATAAGGGAAAATAATAGCATTCTGAATACAGAATGCATAGTAAAACATCGCTGGAGGGGATAAAAAAAAAATTTAAAAAAATTTAACTCACCTTAATCCACTTGATCGCGCAGCCGGCATCTCTTCTGTCTTCTTCTTTGAGGAATAGGACCGTCATCACATGGTCATCACATGGTCCGTCACATGATCCATCACCATGGTAAAAGATCATGTGATGGACCATGTGATGAGCGCAGTGACATCATCAAAGGTCCTATTCCTCAAAGAAGAAGACAGAAGAGATGCCGACTGCGCAAACAAGTGGATTAAGGCGAGTTAAATTATTTTTTATTTTTTTTAACCCCTCCAGCCCTATTGTACTATGCATTCTGTATTCAGAATGCTATTATTTTCCCTTATAACCATGTTATAAGGGGAAATAATACAATATACACAACCTTGAACCCAAACCTGAACTTCTGTGAACAAGTTCGGACCTGGGTATCACATTCAGTTTTTTATCACGCGCGTGCAAAACACATTGCACCCGCGCGATAAAAACTGAACAATGGAACGCAATTGCAGTCAAAACTGACTGCAATTGGGTACCTGCTCGCGCGGGTTTGCCGCAACGCATCCGGATCTTATCTGGACACGCTCGTGTGAAAGAGGCCTAATACAGAATGATTAGTAAACTGTAGATTGAGGTGTTAAAAAAATAAAATAAAATTACTTTCCTGTTCCAATTGATCGCACAGCCGGCATCCTCTTCTTGCTTCTTCTTTCAGGACCTGCAAAGAGATCTTTGGTGACGTAATCGCGCTCACCACGTGGTGAGCGTGGTGACGTCAGCGCTGGTGAGCGTGATTATGTCCCCAAAGGTCCTTTTGCAGGTCCTGAAAGAAGAAGCAAGAAGAGGATGCCGGCTGCGCGATCAATTGGAACAGGAAAGTAATTTTTTTTTAATTTTTTAACACCTCAATCTACAGTTTACTAATCATTCTGTATTAAGAATGCTATTATTTTCCCATGTTATTTTCCCATTTCTAACCATGTTATAAGGGAAAATATTAAAATCTACAGAATACCTAAGCCAAACCCGAACTTCAGTGAAGAAGTTCGGGTTCGGGTCTGGGTACCACAGTCAGTTTTTTATCACGCGCGTGCAAAACACATTGCACCTGCAAGATAAAAACTGAACATCGGAATGCAATCACAGTCAAAACTGACTGCAATTGCGTACCTACTCACACGATTTTCCCGGGACGCACCCGCATCCTATCCAGCCCTCACACGCGACACCCGTGTGAAAGAGGCCTAAGGCTACTTTCCCATATACGATTTCCTTAACGGTTTTTTGATCCGGCAGGGGATCTCAAAACTGGAGGAAAACGCTTCAGTTGTGTTCCCAATCGTTGCCAATGGGGATAAAACTGAACAAACCGGAACAGAGCGCACCACAATGCATTCCGTTCTGGTTTGTTGTGTTCTGTGAAAGGACAGCAGCGGTTTTGTGTCCGGCATGGGAAACTGAACAAGCCGGACCAAAAACCATGTAAGTCAATGGTGCTGGATCCGTTTTTTCAGACATGGTTTTTTCATTTTCAATATAATAATACTGGGTCTATTCTGAACGGATCCCAAAACTGGACAGCATAAACACCTGTGAAAGTAGCCTTACTTTGGAGAGGCATCAAAACTGGTACCATCCTTTGCGCGTACTATATGGCTATATTTGTCATTCTCCTCTCCTAGACTAGGAAGAACGTAGAGATTTTGCTATAATTGAGTGAATGGGGGTTATGTTCTTAATGTAAACACCGCGACTCATATTCAGTCTGTGAGAGCAAACTCTCTTCCAGAGAAACATATCTATTACAGGCACATGAGCTAAGACAGGATAGAAGAGGAAGGAGGCGCTTACAGAATCAACTAATCCGGAACACTTACTGGAAGTAATACGCTTGCTTGGGATATGCAGCACATTCCCAAAGTACGCTGAATGTTTGTGCTGTAGGGCTGATTTCTGGGGCTCCATTTACCGATGACTCATTTTGGTTTCTAGAAGATTGTGCCTATTAACTGGAATATGTTAACCCCTTTAGCATTGTTTGAAATGGCTCTACTACAGAGATACTTCTTGTGCCATGTGTGCTAGATAAGAGTTTAAGAGGATAACCCATGAATTATATTTATCACATGTCCTCAGGATAGTTGATAAATGTCTGACCACTGGGGGCTCCACCTCAGGGAACTCATGAAAGTCCACCAATTTCCCTGAAGAGTCATGTATGACACTCTGAGTTCTCCAATGACTGCATCCAAGCTTTCAAGCTCTTTAACGCCAAGCGAGCACGGATGTTAGGTAGCCAGTGGTAACAAATGGCCTGTTTAATAAGCAATGTCAAATTTATTTTTTTATAAAAAAAACGGTAAGAAAATGGTCCCTTTTTGGTGGCATATGCCTCCTTCTCTGACTTCTGATCCAGGAGGGGACTGGAAACTTAAAGCGGCCCTGGAAAAAAAACTACAAGTGGCCCAATGTTGTAGATGGATCCAAAGTGATAGGAGACAGGGCCACAACAGGTAGGCGGGGCCAATCAATACCATGTGGTGGCACAAAATACTGCCTCAGCAGAGCCAAATACCACAGTGCAGCACAACATACCTCCCCAGCTTCCCCTCTGTGGTGGCTAGATCAAGCTGCCACATACTGTCCTCCTACTCCAGTTGACTCAGGGCAATAAAGTTGAATTCAGGAGTCAGAAGGGCACCTGCTGCCATGGACCAGGTACATAAGTGCTTGATGCTCCCAGCATTATTAACTCTGGGAGCCTCAGATCATTATTTACATGGTCAGAGGCCATGAGGAGGGCTCAGGTGGACCCCTGGGCATTGGCCTAAAGGGAAGTTTCCCTGTAGGGTATATGTCCAGACCACCCCATTCTGATCTGTAAAATTGTGGCAGCCATTTTGAACAATTCATCTGGGACAAATAACAAAAATTTCAGATTCACCGGAATTTGGGTGTTTTGGGAAATTGGTAACTAATCAATTTGTGTAGAATTGATTCTCTCATCTCTAGATGGACTCCCACAGTGGCAGTTTCACGACGGGAAGTGGAGGAAACCCCCCACCGTGCGGTGTCAAAGGGTAAAGGGGATCAGCCTGGCCAAAAAGGAGTAATAAGGGAGCAGGTCACCTCCTACCGCGTCCCTAATCTTCTCCCTGACTCCTCACCATATGAGCGGACCCCGATGGTGGGTCGGCTCATACACTGGATACCTAATATCCTGAGTCGCCCTGGAAATCCCTCACTTAGGAGCAGGGGAGAGACTACCTGTTCATCCACAACACGGAGGAATAGGAGTCTCTAACTAAGGCCAGGCTGCAAGGAGGAGAAACACATACAGCTAAAGGAGATGGCAGGTAAGTGAAACCAGTAACGCACTTACCTGCCACAGACACACTGACAGGAACCCGTGCACAAGTGCTAGTATCCACACCAACATTAAAGGACACAGCACACACCACGAACCACACAGGAACCCAGGACACCATAGCTGCAATAACTTGAGACAGGGGAATGTCTAGTAAACATGCACCCAACACCACCAGACATGTAACATCAACTAGACATACAAACACCCTGAACATAACCCACTCCATACAAATAGGGCAGGAAGGGAAGGAGACACCGGGATGACATAGAACATCTATGACCACAAGGGTGGCCCTCACTGGAAAGATGGAACAAGCCATTAACCGTGAACCACCAGCATACTGTACACCAAGGCTGGAGGAACCCAGAGCATCAGGCATCCAGCAGAGGCTAAATAGCCCAAGCAGCCACACCCACACACACGTAAACCCAGTGTTCACAAAACACTAGGAAGGGAGTTAACCCTTCCAACACCAGACAAGGGAAGGAAGCCACTTAAAGGGGAAGTGCACACACAAGCATACCAAACACGTAACCACCAGCAACAGCATGCGTGGCAACCATGTCATGGCAATCACCCAGAAGGCCGAGACACTGCCACCGCATGCTCTCACAGAAACATGTTGCGGCGGGCAACCGCAAGTGTGGCAACAGTGTCACAGCGCAAACCAAAGGCCGTGACAGGCAGATGATCATATATTATATGGTCACCTATTTATTTGAATGGATGCCGTGTAATACTATATTTGAGTAGTTCTGTAAAACAAAACATACAATGCAACAGCTCTCTAATAAGCCCTTACCTGTGCCTGTGCGCGAGCCGGTCTGAAAACAAGTGCGGTCAGTGGGAGCAGGCAGTTCCAAGAACAGCCTTCATCGGGCTGTTCACGGAACTGCCTGCTCCCAGTGACCGCATTTGTTTTCAGACCGGCTCGTGCACAGACACAGTTAAGGGCTTACCTGTGCCTCGACGGACTTGTGAAAAAATATGGCAGCCCGCATATGTTCGCGGGAGGTAGTGGCCTGTTGATTCCCCTGCAGCAAATTACAGATCCCTGTACAAGGGTTAAAGGGTGAATACCAGGGGACAGCCAGGATAACTCCCTTAGGAGTAGCCCGAAGCCAAATCTTTTGGTTGACACAGTGGTTCCACACCTATTGCCATAACACCTACAATGATAAATTTCCCCCAAAATGCTTAAATCTTCACTCTACAGTTTTGAAGACTACAAAAGCAATATGTGATGGCTTGATTGGCCATGTGGTGTAGTGGGAATGTTGTTTCTGCCATGGTTATGATGTTTTCTCCTTTTAGAAGACTACACTGTACAGAAACTGCTTGATTTATGGACTATGTACGTTGAGATGATAAAGATTAGTAAAGTGAAATACTAATTATTTTAGGTAACTTGAGCGCATGGAAATTGAAGTCTTACAACCAAGTAAATATGTTTTCAATCTTACTATAAAAATCACGCAAAGTTCCAGAGGCCCCGAATTGTTCTCTTGTCTTTTTTTAATTGCACTATTTACTAGAGGAAGCCAGTTACGGAAATAAACAGTTACATTCAATTGACTCCTACTTTATGAAAACAAGCCGGTTGGCGATCACCTCCAGTAGGATTCGGCACCAGATAGTATTTTTCTGAGTTGTTTTGCTTTTCACAAACAGGAAAACTGCAATGCACTTGGCAACGGGTTTGGAAGAGAAAAAACAAATCAGGTCCAAGAAGAACAATATTCCATTGGTAATGGAGGCTTCGATTCAAAAGACTGTGCTACATCCCCAAATGTACCCTCATGTACCTCAAAGTGTCCGTACTGAAGGACACAAAGGAAACTGATGAAGTTGTTGAACTTCTCCAGTCCATAAGTCATAGTTGTGGGATACAAAGCCAATTTTTTTTCTCTCTCAGATGTGCACATAGCGATCAGGTCTGGATTCAACGTGTTATGATTCAACACACTGGCTTCCTTCTCATGGGCTTTCCTGCCAACTAATAACATTTTGGACTTGTCTCCACCAGCATTTTTCTTGCTTTTCCATATGGTAAAGGGTAACAGATTGTTTGCCAGTTTTAACACTGAAATCACGTTGCAGATATTCCACACAAATATTGCGTCATTAGAACTGAAGTCAAGCATCAAAATTCATTGTGTTGATGTAACACATGAGAGCAAGGAGTTTATTGAGCAATTTAGAGTTACCAAAGTGAAGACCTATCACAGTACCGGCTCATATAGAACTGCAAGGCATAAGGTTTCAACCTACGCACCTTGTTTCTCCAACATTCAAAAGTGGTTGTTAGGTGGCAATAGTATAAGGACTGACACCTATAAGTTGCTCATAGGCTAGTAGGAATAAAACTTGAGATCACAATGGCAACAGTTAGTCTGTTATGGGCCAGATTAGAGGAGGAAGAGATGATATGGGTAATTGCATCCCCCATTCCTCAGACTACTGCACCTATTTTATTTTCAATCAGCTGTTATCTATTGGATTTATCCATTGGCTATTGGCCGATAATACTTACCATTTGAGCTCTTCTTGTATTTCTTGCACCTCTTCACACTATACTGAAACACCTACTTCTGGGTACAGACTAAGGCTCTGATGAGATAAGATAATCTGAAGAAATGAGGTGGCAGACCGTTATTTGTGTGTAGCCAAGTATAAATAAAGACAATAAAGCTTTTTTTTTTTTTTTGGGTGAAAGGGACATGACAATGTAGAAATGTAGTTTATGAATTTCTGCCAATCCTGTATTACTTAATGACTAACTAAACTTCTCTAAGATTCTGGCTGCTTGTATAGCTATAGCCTTGGAAATGACCTGGAGTATGCATTGACCTTGTGTAAGCTTTCATGTTCAGACACCCCTCTTAATGATAGAATGGGTTTATTTCATCAGTTATGGTCCCAGACCAATGGGACTGATATATCTAGAAAATGCACCTTTGGTGTGCTGAGAATTCTTCTAGTGCTCCTTCATCTAAGGCCCCCATTGCAATCCTTTCCTCCTGATGTTTTAGATGAGCTGCCTTCTCTTTTCTCTTTCTGCTTTCTTCAGTGTATACTCAATTTATTAATTGCCTTTGAGTATTACTTACTGAGACTTTATTTACTGATAGGGTATTCACTCTTCACTTTGAATGGAGCTGAGCTGTGAACAGACAGGCGCCAAGGCTTCTAGCAGCATCTGTCCGGACTCTGTGCCAAGAAGGGACATGTCCCTTTTTGTCATGGTTTAAACCCCTGGCTGCATGAACTGCGGCACTGCCACTCAGCTGCTGCCGGAGGAGTCTTACATAAACCGCCTTGTGAATGAGCCCTTTAACTGGCTGATATGTCGCTTTACTTTCTGTTGCAACCCATGACTGATAACTAAAAAAAAAATGATGAACATGTCAATGAACAATTAGCCCAGTCCTTGTTGGTAAAAAGAGTGTACTTCTACAGACATAGGCATATATCACATTGCTCTTCTTGCGCCAAATATATTATTACTGTGCGCCATTTCATAAATTTGATGCAAGCTCACAAAGCAAATACAGACTTAAAAATGACACAAAAACCACCGCAAGTGATAAATTCCCTCCATTGTTCAGGTATGTGGACGCTCCTACTAATTATGCATTTGATTATTTCAGCCACTCCTGTCTGCAATAGGTACATAAAGTGACTCATACAGCCATGCAATTTCCGCAAACAAACGTTCAGTAAAATGGGTCATTCTTAAGAACTCGGTGACCTGACCTACTGTAGGTCACCATAGCACTGCCACTGAATGCCTCCCTTACAATAAATCCATTTCCCCGAATTTCTGCCCTGATGGATATACTGGAAGTGATGCTATAATGAGGTGGAACGTCTGATGCAGTCTTGTATCCTCTAACCAGGGATAGCCAACCTGCGGCCCTCCAGCTTTTGCAAAACTTCAACTCCCAGCATGCCCGGACAGCCAACAGCTATTAGGGCATGCTGGGAGTTGCAGTTTTGCAGCAGCTGGAGGGCCGCAGGTTGAGCATCCCTGCTCTAAACCAATGAAGCACACTTTACCAGTGAGACGTCTGATGGCTGAATTTAGATTTGAAGGATGCCAAAAGAAAGTTTCCTCTGCAGTGGCAACATTATTGAGAAGTCTCCTTTCGCTTGCAGAATGACAATGGCCCCATGCACAGGAGCGTAACGATCGCGGGATGAGGGGGCCCACTGCGCTCACATGTAACGCGGCCCCGTATTTTCACTGTACTTAATGCCGAGCCTCGTCAGAGCGCTCTTCTCACCTGCATGATATGCACTTCTCCAGTCTCTAGGCCTCCAGCATCAGACCATGGCGCTGCCACACTAAAACTAGTCACACATTAAGCAGGTGGGCAGAGCCTGACTAACGTAGGTTAGGCTTAACCCACCTGCTTAAAGTGTGACTAGTTTTAGTGTGGCAGCGCCGGGGCCTGATGCTGGAGGCCTAGAGACTGGAGAAGTGCATATTATGCAGGTGAGATGAGCGCTCTGACAGGGCCTGGCATTAAGTACAGTGAAAATGCTGGGCCCCGTTACATGAAGACTGTGGGCAGTCGGGGACACTACAAGGGGCTGTGGGAGGCACTACTGGGGACATTACTGGGGCAGTGTGGGACACTACTGGGGACGTCACTAGGGGCAGTGGGGGCACTACTAGGGGCTGTGGGAGGCACTAATAGGGGCAAAGGGCGACACTACTAGGGACATTACTGGGGGCAGTGGGGGACACCACTAGGGGCAGTGGGGGGCAAAACTGGGGCCATTACTGGAGGCAGTGGGGGACACTACTAGGGGCTGTGGGGGGCACTACTTAGGACATTATTGGGGCAGTGGTGAACACTACTAGGGGCTGTGGGGGGCACTACTGGGGACATTACTGAGGGCAGTGGGGGACACTACTGGGGGGCAGTGAGAGACATTACTGGGGGAATTACTGGGTGATCAGGGACCAGGGGTGTGACAATTGCAGACACAGAGGGTGCGACCAAGCACGGCGTGGGCGAGGGGCCCCAATCCAAAGTTTGCCATGGGGCCCATAGCACTCTAGTGCATAAAACACGTTTCCTAAGTTTCAGAGTAGAAGAGGCCAGGCAGTGGAAATATCATCACGTCTAGCCCTGTCAATCAAAGTGCAGGGGGTGCGGCCGTTACAGAGAAAGTAGAGCCTCTAGGTGTAACAGCAACGCCCCCGTTGCTCCTAGAGGCTCATTTACATATAATAAAACTTCATTTTTCTAACTATTGTGAGCACATATGAACATGGGACCAACACAGATGCCTTCAGCTGCCGCCGAGAGCACATGTAACAGGTCAGCCAGTGTCATAGGTACAAATCTGCTGACAGATGCCCTTTAATACATTTTTTATGACTTTTATCAGCCTTGCCATATACATCGATCAGCTCACAGGATCAACAGGATCAAACATATCTAAAAGTACTTTCAAACTAGTGTTAGAGGAATCCGGCAGGCAGTTCCGTCAACGGAACTGCCTGCCGGATCCGGAAATCCGTGGGCAAACGGATACCATTTGTTTACGGATGCGGAACCGTCTGACAAATGCATTGAAATATCGTATCCGTCTCTCCGGTGTCATCCGGAAAAACGGATCTGGTATTTATTTATTTTTCACATTTTTAAAGGTCTGCGCATGCGCAGACTTTGAAACCGGAACCGTTTTTCCGGAACACTTGGTACCGGATCTGGCATTAATACATTTCAATGGAAATTAGTGCCGGATCCGGCATTCCGGCAATTGTTCCGGAATTTTTGCCGGAGAAAATATCGCAGCATGCTGCGGTATTTTCTCTGGCCAAATACAGTAGAAGTGAACTGAAGACATCCTGATGTATACTGAAAGGAATGCTTTCCATTCAGAATGCAATAGGACAAAACTGAAGCGTTTTTTTCTGATATTGAGCCCCTAGGACGGAACTCAATAGCGGAAAACTTTTACGCTAGTGTGAAAGTACCCTAAGGCTTATTGTAGGTGGTGGGTGCTAAGACTAGCCAATCTGGCCAAATCACACAGAATAGCTAAGGTAGTGAGAACTGGAATTTAATATTGATGGTCTATCCTCAGGGACCCCCGCTGATCAGCTGTTTGACAAGGCGTGGTACTCTGTGAGTGCTTAGGCCTCTTCCCAAGCCAGTAACATCACTGTACGTCGCTCATGTGGCCTAGTTATAGCTCAGTCCAAATCAATTGAATGATTTTAAACTGCAATACCAAGAGCAACTGCAATACAATGTACAGCGCTGGGCTTGGTATTGGTAAGCTGCACGTGAACAGTTCACAAACTGCCCAGTTTCAGAAATACTGCCACCCTTGGCCTGAAAGCCAATAATCATCCCTTTTTCAACTGTGATAAATCGCACCTTTTTCCCCAGGACATCAATGAGGGATATGTGTGTAGACGGTCTATCGCACACCTTATATACCCACCAAGCCAGCTCACAACACGTGACCTCCTACATGAACTACGCGCTGTCAACGTCGAAAGTAGGAAGTGGTCAGAATAATGTGACTCGACTGTGTGCTTTACAGCATGGAGTCAGTGGTTTGGTTGTTGCTTTAGTTTTTGTGTTACAAATGTCATATCTAGAGAAGAAGAGAAGAAGGATGAAAAAGAGAAGAAGAATCAAAATGTGCCTAGAAAATATAGTGCTAGTCTTCAGAACCCCATTAAAGGGGATGTCCCAAATCTTTTCCCAGGGAAACGGCACAGGAGGTAATAAATAGAGTCCATTGAAACTAGTGGGCAATCATGTAGCTAGGGGCGTAGCTAAAGGCTCATGGGCCCTGGTGCAAAAGTTCAGCTTGGGCCCCCCTTTCCTCAGTGCTTTGTGGCCAGGGGCAGGGAAGCACATTGCCTTTGTGCTGCCTGAGGCTAAAATTTAAATAGCACCCCCCCCATGCCAAATTCTTGACCTAACCCCTTGCCTCCAGACAGAGGTGTAACTTGACCAGCATGCACTTTCTATAATACCAGTGTCTACCTATTTGGCACAAGGGTCTTTGGGCCCCCTCAGGCTCCAGGGCCCGATAGTAACTGCTACCCCTGCACCCCCTATATCTACATCCCTCTATGTAGCACATGGTTGTGCCGAGTCCTCCAGAACTAGGGCGGTTGTTTGGAGGTCTTCACTTAGGATGTTACAGGGGACCCGGCTACAATACAGGGAGTGCAGAATTATTAGGCAAGTTGTATTTTTGAGGATTAATTTTATTATTGAACAACAACCATGTTCTCAATGAACCCAAAAAACTCATTAATATCAAAGCTGAATATTTTTGGAAGTCGTTTTTTGTTTGTTTTTAGTTTTAGCTATTTTAGGGGGATATCTGTGTGTGCAGGTGACTATTACTGTGCATAATTATTAGGCAACTTAACAAAAAACAAATATATACCCATTGCAATTATTTATTTTTACCAGTGAAACCAATATAACATCTCAACATTCACAAATATACATTTCTGACATTCAAAAACAAAACAAAAACAAATCAGTGACCAATATAGCCACCTTTCTTTGCAAGGACACTCAAAAGCCTGCCATCCATGGATTCTGTCAGTGTTTTGATCTGTTCACCATCAACATTGCGTGCAGCAGCAACCACAGCCTCCCAGACACTGTTCAGAGAGGTGTACTGTTTTCCCTCCTTGTAAATCTCACATTTGATGATGGACCACAGGTTCTCAATGGGGTTCAGATCAGATGAACAAGGAGGCCATGTCATTAGATTTTCTTCTTTTATACCCTTTCTTGCCAGCCACGCAGTGGAGTACTTGGACGCGTGTGATGGAGCATTGTCCTGCATGAAAATCATGTTTTTCTTGAAGGATGCAGACTTCTTCCTGTACCACTGCTTGAAGAAGGTGTCTTCCAGAAACTGGCAGTAGGACTGGGAGTTGAGCTTGACTCCATCCTCAACCCGAAAAGGCCCCACAAGCTCATCTTTGATGATACCAGCCCAAACCAGTACTCCACCTCCACCTTGCTGGCGTCTGAGTCGGACTGGAGCTCTCTGCACTTTACCAATCCAGCCACGGGCCCATCCATCTGGCCCATCAAGACTCACTCTCATTTCATCAGTCCATAAAACCTTAGAAAAATCAGTCTTGAGATATTTCTTGGCCCAGTCTTGACGTTTCAGCTTGTGTGTCTTGTTCAGTGGTGGTCGTCTTTCAGCCTTTCTTACCTTGGCCATGTCTCTGAGTATTGCACACCTTGTGCTTTTGGGCACTCCAGTGATGTTGCAGCTCTGAAATATGGCCAAACTGGTGGCAAGTGGCATCTTGGCAGCTGCACGCTTGACTTTTCTCAGTTCATGGGCAGTTATTTTGCGCCTTGGTTTTTCCACACGCTTCTTGTGACCCTGTTGACTATTTTGAATGAAACGCTTGATTGTTCGATGATCACGCTTCAGAAGCTTTGCAATTTTAAGAGTGCTGCATCCCTCTGCAAGATATCTCACTATTTTTGACTTTTCTGAGCCTGTCAAGTCCTTCTTTTGACCCATTTTGCCAAAGGAAAGGAAGTTGCCTAATAATTATGCACACCTAATATAGGGTGTTGATGTCATTAGACCACACCCCTTCTCATTACAGAGATGCACATCACCTAATATGCTTAATTGGTAGTAGGCTTTCGAGCCTATACAGCTTGGAGTAAGACAACATGCATAAAGAGGATGATGTGGTCAAAATACTCATTTGCCTAATAATTCTGCACGCAGTGTACATTTGTATACCTTAGCAGGGATTGTCCTGATATATTGATTCCCCAAAGTGTCCTCTGCAGTAGGGTCTATTGAATAATGTAGACTGGTACAGTAGCCACTGGCAGCTGTACAATCATATATCCACTGCACTTTTCTGATGACATCGTCTGACTACATGGTCATTTGCACCTCCCTTATGGTGGCATAGCTATGAATGACTGGTCACTATGGTTGATTCAGAAGTATGAACAACAGGTAACGATTTCTCAGTGGGGTCACCAGGCGGTTCCCATGGCTGAAAAAGTTTGGGAACCACTGCCCTAATAGGACAGCTCCTCTAAAGTGGTTTTCTATGTCTTCTATATTGAGACTTATCCTCCGAATTAGTCATTACTATTTGATCAGAGAGGGCCTGATTCCTGACACTCCCACCGAACAACTGTTTGAAGAGGCCACAGTGTTTTGGTAAGCACCGCGACCTTCCTAGACCAGTGAAGTCCCGTTCATTGGCGACATGGCTTAGTTGCTGCTCAGTCCCATTCAAAGTACAATACTAAGTACAGAAAAGACAGTGCTCTGCTTGGTAAGCAGCAAGGAGGCCACACTGTTCACTGGGGAACCACGGCCTCTTCCAACTATTGATGAAAAATAGTGGCTGGAGTTGGACTCCCACCGATCACATGACCTATCCTGAGGTTAAGCGATCAATATAGAAGAGCCAGAAAAAAAGTTTTACCTGTGAAACACCATAGCACTGGAGCCTCCACTGTGTATTTGGTTCTCCCTAATTATATTTGTGAGAGGTAGCTAATAAGTAGAATAGTGATCTCTTTTTTTAATCTAATTTTTGAAGAAGTTGAGGAAAATGTCTTTTGCCTTCTTTATCCAATTCCTTGCTTTTCCCCCCTAGTTTTTATTGTCTTATAGATTTGGGCCTCTCCCAAATTAAACCTCTACTATAGTAAAGTGAAACAAATCAAGTTCTATTACTTTGTGCTTCTTATATGAAGTGTTCTTCAAGCTGGATCCAAGCCAAGTGTACTGAAACCTTATGGGTGTGATTGTGTAATGTAACACACTAGCATTTTTCCTCATTTCCTGTTCTAACCGTCTGATTCATTAGTGCTGTACAATTTTAGTACAAACTGTTTACCAAGGTGATTAGTAGGAAACTTACACATATATTTTCAAGTGGACCAAGTGGCGTGGAACATCGAGTTATGTAGATTCAGTAGGGTGACTAGTACCTGACATGTTTTGATTATAGTGAAACAAACAGGAAAGTACTGTACTATAGGCAAATGAATGTGTTCAGATATATATTACCCATGAAATACTGATAAAGTGGTTATATTTCTTCAATAACACCCATATTACATTTATAGATGAGTAACACTTGCTTTACAGTACGTTTCTAAAGCTAATGATATATTTATGGGAGCTTATGGACACCTTTAGGGCCATCCTATGTGCTGGGAGCTACAGCTGGTGCTCCAGGCATATGGGGACTTGTTGGTGTGCTAAGCTGTAGGTCACAAGGAGCTAGGGGAGAAATATGCAACCCATGATGTACAGCAGTGCTTGCTGTTTCAAGGAGACACTGTCATTTTATACGTGGTGGTTTTGTGGATTGAGGATTGCCCCGGATTAAAGGGGTTATCCAACCCCTATAATGACCCCCCTAATGCCCGGGCCCCTCATACATACCTGTCAAAGCCTGCTATTGGCTGCCCCCCCTCTCTGTCGCCGGATGTTTTGATCCGCGCGATGGGGCGATGCAGCTGTGGCCACGCGGGGATCAGAAGAGACGCGAGTGTCGGGGAGCGGGGTAAGTATAACCTATATGAGGGGCCTGGGCATTAGGGGGGGTCATTATAGGTGTGGATAATCCCTTAAGTATAAATCTGGTGGAGCTCATCAAGCTGCTTCGACCTTGGGCAGAGCAAAACCCCCCTATGAAAAAAACCTCCCAGGCTGTGAGCTGTGCGCTGCGATTGGCCAGCGCTGCAGCCTAGGAGAAGGAGACGCCCACAGGACAAGGGAAGACACCGCCTACTATAACTTACAGAGCAAAGGTACCGGAGGGCATAACGGGAGAACGTAGCGGCGCCCGGGGATAATAGTAAGTGCAGTGAGATCCCCGGGTGCCGCTCTATATGTCAGCATACTTAGTTCACATTGTTTTTACAAGTGAAAGGTCCTCTTTAAGGGTAAAAATATTTTTTTTTACAAAATCTGGGCCATATTGCTTCTGCAGCCTGTATTTATTCCACTACATAGCAAGCTGCAGAAAGCTCTTCATTAGTAGATCTGTCACTGGCTGTGTCAATACTCAGTCCCCAGCCCCTTACTTTCATTTCCTGACTTTAGGATAGTCCAAATTGTGTGTGACTTTTATTAAATTTGGTGTAATTCATTCTCACAATCTTTTTTTTTTTTTTTTTTTTTTGGGCATATGAAACCAGAGTCTTAATAAATCTGCCCCATGAGTTTACAAATAAGGAAATCACAAAGGAGCTGCTGATATACAGAGAAGACATTTTGCGATATAAACATAGCAGAATGCCTCTTCTACCAGCATGAAGTACAATTTTCATAGGAACCCGTAGGAACACTTAAAGGGCTTACCTCATAATTAGTGTAATGTGATGTAATGTAATTGTATAGTACATGGCAGTCTCTTTCAAGCTAGAACCAGCCCTGTACCTCACATGGATCCAGAGCTCCCCCCATTCATTACTCCAGTTGCTCTACTAGATTTTCTTCAGGCTAACTGCTCAGGAGGTGTGTCCTTTCTTCTGCAGCCTTCCTCCTACCACAGCTTATTGGCTTTGTCCTTTCTCAGAGGGTGTCACGGCGGGGAGTGGGGGAAACCCCCCACCGCGCGGTGTCAAAGGGTAAAGGGGATCAGCCTGGCGAAAATGAGTGATAAGGGAGCAGGTCACCTCATACTGCATCCCTAATCCTCTCCCTGACTCCTCACCGTATGAGCGAACCCCGATGGTAGGACGGCTCATACACGGGATACCTAATATCCTGAGTCGCCCTGGAAATCCCTCACATAGGAGCAGGGGAGAGACTACCTGTTCATCCTCAACACGGAGGAACAGGAGTCTCTAACTAAGGCCAGGCTGCAAGCAGAGGGGAACACATACAGCATATGGAGATGGCAGGTAAGTGAAACCAGACACACTGACTGGAACCCGTGCACAAGTGCTAGTGTCCACACCAACATCAAAGGACACAGCACACACCACGAACCACACAGGGACCCAGGACACATAGCTGCAATAAATGTGAAACAGGGGAATGTCTAAACAACATGCTAGACACCAAACACTACCAGACATGTAACACCAAAAATAGACATACCAACAACACCCTGATCAAAACCCACTCCATACACAAAGGGACAGGAAGGGAAGGAGACACCGTGATAACATTGATGACCACAAGGGTGGCCCTCACTGGACAGATGGAACAGAGAACCACCAGCATACACCAAGGCTGGAGGAACACTGGGCTTCAAGCATCCAGCAGAGACTAAATAGCCCATGCAGCCTCACCCACACACACATAAACCAAGTATTCACAAAACACTAGGAAGGGAGTTAACCCTTCCAACACCAGACAACGGAAGGCTACAACTTAAAGGGGAAGTGCACACACAAGCATACTAAACCACATGTTACCACCGGCAACAGCATGCGTGGCAACCATGTCAGGGCAATCACCCAGAAGGCCAAGACACTGCCAGCGCATGCTCTCACAGCAACACGTTGCCGCGGGCAACCGCAAGTGTGGCAACAGTGTCACAGCGCAAACCAAAGGCCGTGACGGAGGGCATGACCTTTGTCACAACTTCTAAAAGGAGATCTGGCTGATGGCAGTTGACGGATGGAACTGAGCATGTGCGTGCACCTCAGCAATGTTACTGAGGTAGGCAGAGAAATAGGGAAAAGACCAAACAGCAGGTGGCGCTCTACAGATACATTTATTGAATAACTCACTGGCTATAATATATTTCTAGTTGCATGCAATTGCAAAAATATTCAGATCCTGGTGCTGGTTAAAAAATAGGAGATATATTTTGGGGGCAACCCTTTAAGTAACTATATACTTTCCACTCTGTGCTCTGCCAGCGCATAATCGGTGAGGGGGCAACATGCCAGGAATGTCTGAACTTGAGCATATCCAAAATATGCTTAATGACCATAAGAGTCATTACTTCATCTGCTCAAAATCCACATATTGTACAAGGAAAGAGAGGTCTATTTAACACATTTAACATACTATAAATACTAGTATCTACCTGTTAATGACGTCGCCTTCTCCTTGACAATCACAGGCTACAGATGTCTTCCATCTTCCAAGTATATCTGGAGTATAATACATGTGTCAGACTCATGACTGCATAAAACCGCAAGCATCACCCCTTAAAACATAATTTTGAGATGCAAATGACCCACGATTAGTTATTAAAAAAAGGCATTCAACCCACAGAAATGTTTTGCATAATAATTCTCAATCGCGGTGTTCACATTTGCAGCCTCCAGTTTAGAGTTGTAGGAGCAGGCACATGGTTAAGAACCATACAGGGACGTGATAGACATTGACAGCTGTATTAATAACGCAAATCTTTTCTCATAGGAATGGAACTAAGGGAAAGAGCCAACATTCCTCCCGCTAATCCTCACGCTGCTGCACAGATCTAAGACAGAGCAAAAATAAAGGTGACAGTATTTGTTCACATGAGCAAGTAGACACTGGAAATGGCCCTTTATTTAGGACCTTCAAACCCCCATTTAAGGGCCTGAATACAAATGAAGGAGCGTAATGGACAGATTGTTCACATATGCTCTGTTCTGTATTAAGATGATGCTATAGTTACAGGATTGTTTTACAAATCGGGGTTGCCTGCGATTAGATAAAGGCTTTGATTTTTTTTTTCCAGAAATAGCACTACACTTTCCCATAGCTGTATCTTGCAGCTTAAAAGGGTTCTTCCGGAAGGATTTAAAATGGCCGCCAGCAACCTGTCCTAGAATATGAGCAGGACTGGTTAATTCCACTTGCAGAGCTGCCTAGGTGGGTAAGGGGGCTTCACTAGACTGCTGTACACTTGATGGTAATGGTGAGATCCTGCCTACGATATGCCATCATGGCTGAGCAGCCTGACAGGAACACTCACCAAAATGTAGTATATGCAAGTGCCAAAGCGTAGTGTGTAGTGAGGCCTCGCCCCCTCAGCCTCCTAGGCAGCTCTGCAAGAGGTGGCAGCCAGTGCTGCTCACATTCTAGGACAGTTTGCCGGTGGCTATTTTAAATAATTCCCGGAGAACCCCTTTAAAGAGGTTGTCCAGCTTTTTATAATTTTTCAAATTCTCCCCCACCAGACCTGTCAAGTCAAGCATGCTTACATGCTCCCCACCACTTAGTTCTAGCTCTATGGTCCACTGCTCTATTCACTGTAGGCCTCTCACTGTAAACTTTTGGCATAGACAGGGGCCATGTGTGCTGCTGTAGCCAATGACTGGTATGCCACTTGGGTCACTTGTCACTGCTGCAGGCAGTCATTGACGCATGTGACACCTGTCCAGACATTGTATAGCTGCAGTATTTGTAATGCAGCTCGGTGTCATTCACTTAAAAAGGCCATATGACTGATGGATGTGACCTCACAAGTCAAGGAAAGGACGCTGCAGTTGCTTGAGAACCACAGGCCCACCCAACAGCTGATCGGCTTGGAAATTAGGAGTCAGATCCCCACTGGCAAGATATTGATGACCTAGTCTGAGAATATGTGGCTCAAATTTTTTTTTTTTTTAAATGGCCCCATGTTGTTGGTGGGTCCAAATTGACAGGGAGCAACAAAAGTATGTAGGGACAACAGAAGTAGGCGGGGCCTGTAATACTGTAGAGCAGCACAAAATACCACCCCAGCAGAACCAAATACCACATTGAAGCACAAAATACTGCTGCCCTCACCACAGTATTCAACTGTATCAATATCCTAAGGACTATATATATATACACTGTGCGCAGAATTATTAGGCAAATGAGTATTTTGACCACATCATCCTCTTTATGCATGTTGTCTTACTCCAAGCTGTATAGGCTCGAAAGCCTACTACCAATTAAGCATATTAGGTGATGTGCATCTCTGTAATGAGAAGGGGTGTGGTCTAATGACATCAACACCCTATATCAGGTGTACATAATTATTAGGCAACTTCCTTTCCTTTGGCAAAATGGGTCAAAAGAAGGACTTGACAGGCTCAGAAAAGTCAAAAATAGTGAGATATCTTGCAGAGGGATGCAGCACTCTTAAAATTGCAAAGCTTCTGAAGCGTGATCATCGAACAATCAAGCGTTTCATTCAAAATAGTCAACAGGGTCGCAAGAAGCGTGTGGAAAAACCAAGGCGCAAAATAACTGCCCATGAACTGAGAAAAGTCAAGCGTGCAGCTGCCAAGATGCCACTTGCCACCAGTTTGGCCATATTTCAGAGCTGCAACATCACTGGAGTGCCCAAAAGCACAAGGTGTGCAATACTCAGAGACATGGCCAAGGTAAGAAAGGCTGAAAGACGACCACCACTCAACAAGACACACAAGCTGAAACGTCAAGACTGGGCCAAGAAATATCTCAAGACTGATTTTTCTAAGGTTTTATGGACTGATGAAATGAGAGTGAGTCTTGATGGGCCAGATGGATGGGCCCGCGGCTGGATTGGTAAAGGGCAGAGAGCTCCAGTCCGACTCAGACGCCAGCAAGGTGGAGGTGGAGTACTGGTTTGGGCTGGTATCATCAAAGATGAGCTTGTGGGGCCTTTTCGGGTTGAGGATGGAGTCAAGCTCAACTCCCAGTCCTACTGACAGTTTCTGGAAGACACCTTCTTCAAGCAGTGGTACAGGAAGAAGTCTGCATCCTTCAAGAAAAACATGATTTTCATGCAGGACAATGCTCCATCACACGTGTCCAAGTACTCCACAGCGTGGCTGGCAAGAAAGGGTATAAAAGAAGAAAATATAATGACATGGCCTCCTTGTTCACCTGATCTGAACCCCATTGAGAACCTGTGGTCCATCATCAAATGTGAGATTTACAAGGAGGGAAAACAGTACACCTCTCTGAACAGTGTCTGGGAGGCTGTGGTTGCTGCTGCACGCAATGTTGATGGTGAACAGATCAAAACACTGACAGAATCCATGGATGGCAGGCTTTTGAGTGTCCTTGCAAAGAAAGGTGGCTATATTGGTCACTGATTTGTTTTTGTTTTGTTTTTGAATGTCAGAAATGTATATTTGTGAATGTTGAGATGTTATATTGGTTTCACTGGTAAAAATAAATAATTGAAATGGGTATATATTTGTTTTTTGTTAAGTTGCCTAATAATTATGTACAGTAATAGTCACCTGCACACACAGATATCCCCCTAAAATAGCTAAAACTAAAAACAAACTAAAAACTACTTCCAAAAATATTCAGCTTTGATATTTATGAGTTTTTTGGGTTCATTGAGAACATGGTTGTTGTTCAATAATAAAATTAATCCTCAAAAATACAACTTGCCTAATAATTCTGCACTCCCTGTATAGGCAGGCACCAGCGGCTGTTGACCAGGAGCATATGTACCTGATGCTCCTAGCATTAATGCTGAGAGCATCAGCTCGTTATGTACCCGGTCCGTGGCTGTGAGTATGGTTCGGGCAGCCCCCTGAACATCGGCCCACATGGAAATTTCCCTGTAGGGTCTATGGCCAGTCCACATGGCAGTCTTAGCCATAATTTCCTGGCTGGATCCTAGGGTGGTATGTTTAGGCTTATTAGGGCAGTATCACCCACCTATAATCATATTGGTCATATGAAACCAGGTACTATAACACATGTCGGATGTTTAGCTACATTCACCATAATGATACCCTATTACTGTTACTTTAAGAGCCAAGCGTGCCTTACAGTATCAACTCTATGGGCTTGTTGATGTGTTACAGACGGCATGGATGTAAAAGAACAATCTAGCTATTCACATGCCCGCTGATTAAAGGCTTTGCTGGATCCCTCATCTTGGACGCATTCTCCACGTATTTATTTTTAGTGAGCCCTGTAAACATCTCGCTTCCTGGTTGTGTAACTCCCGCCAGAGTCTCTGTATATAATATATCCATTGAACAATGCAATGGGCTGGAGGAGAGAGGAAACGTATCCTCAGCGGACTGGCATTGTGGTTTATTTGTATCATAACCTTTCTCTCAGACGGTCCTGGAGTAATGACTGAAGTACAAGAAGAACATTTGATCTCGAACAATGCTGATTATGTTTCGGCTCATCTTAATCATGTCTGAACTGCGGAGTCCCTACCAGAAATGTCTTTCTGTTTCCAGAAATTCTATATTTTATCCACAGCGATAAAAAGGATATAAACAAAATTATCAATTGGGATTATGTTTTTCAATGTTCCCGTGGCTGTGTCCCCTTATGTCTAGACAGACCGCTGGACTTTATGACTTCCTAGCTATTTCCCTTCGTGCCAACCATAGGTCATTCTCCAGCTTCTCCAAATTAGGTTTTCCTGTTTAATCACTATTTAAATGAAAATCGCCAGAGATTTCTAATATACTTTATGTATCAATTCCTCAGCATTACCATTATATTTCTTTGCTGTCAATGAAAAGGGATTCTCTGGACCTGTCCCTAAAAAGCCTCTTTCAGCTAACCGGTAGAGAGGAGACACTTTGAGTGGTACATACCCTTCCGTCACTCTACCGATTCTATACCGTGACTGTGGGCTCTTCCTCTCATGCCTCGACCAGATGTGCTCTACTTCTATCATGGCTGGGATTATGCGACCACCTGAATGGCTGAAGGCTCTTCCTCTGATAGCACGTCTGGATGTGCTCCATTTTCTTCCTGTTCAGCTGCATAATGTAGATGTAGCTGAACAGGAAGAAAATGGAGCATATCCAGCCGTGACATCAGAGGAAGAGCCCCCAGCCAGGTGGTCACAGGATCCTAGCCATGATTGCGGAATCGACAGAGTGACATAAAGGTAAGTCTTCTCTCCACAGATAAGCTGAGTCTTTTTAGGTATAGACCTGGAGAACCCACTTAATAGACAGTTTTATCTCTGCAGTGGGCTTGAATGTATTGCGCATGCACCACTTTTTTTCAGTAGGCTTGGAAGAGCCAAATTTCAGCTTGATTAGTAAGGCTGTCAGTAAAGTCCAAGGACCCATCATCAGGAGGCATTGGTTGGTGTTTACTCAGGAACGGCCGAGTAACTTGGATATCCATAGCATGGAATACCCAGACTTCCACATAGGTTCAAGGCACAAAAGTGGGACCTATCAGTACCTGTTCTGTGTATACGGCCTAAATGCCTGACTTGGAAATGCCCCTTTAAGAGGCTGCTAACCTGTACATACATGTAGCTAGCCCTGCTGTGAGCTGAGAAAAAGATACAATTGTATACAGTCTAAACAGACCACTCACCTGGTTGCCTACTCTGCTCCCTTGGTGGTCCTCTCTGCCACTCCATCTTCCCCATACAGGCTCCGGCCTGCTTCCTGCCAGCTCTGTCTCTCACAGTCACTCGTGCTCTCTCTGGCTCTTAAATGCCCACCTGAATCTTCCCAGCCTATGGCTGGCCACCCTAAGGTATTTAAGGCACCTTCCCCTGTAAGAGGGTGCCTAAGCAATAGGTTCTATTTGTTTAATTTCCTGCAAAGGTGAGCTACTTGTCTAGTTTTTCTCTCCTGTGTACCAACTTTTACCTGTCTCTGGATTTGACCCTTTGCTGCCTGGACTGACTTCTGCCCTAACGCTCAGACTGACTTTGGTTTGCATTAACTTCTGCCTGATCTGACCTTGACTTGTTCCTGACCATAATTTTGCATGATGACTCGGTGATCCACACCAGTCTCTCCTGATCCCTGTGGGTCAGCAGTCTACTGAACAGAGACTACTTCAAGAGACAGTGGCCTGGTGGTTCCCCTGCAACAGAGTCCAGATCCCTGTATATTAGTTAAAGGGTGAAAATCAGGAAGGCCATTTAGGTAACTCTGTTCACAGAGGATCCACATCTGTTTCGTAATAGTTACAGACTGATGGGACTGGGTATTGTTTGATTCTATGTACTTAGCCATGTAGTCTTCTCCATGGATATAGATTTGAGTTTGATTTTAAAAGCAGGTGATTTTCTGTAGGTCTGCTTAGTCACAGGGATGATTAAAAAGTATTGCTTCTAGGGATGTACCGTATATGGGAAGGGACTGCCAATCAGTAGCTATAACAGCTTCCAGACCAGATAATAACTTGTTCATCTTGGAAGCCATAAGAATTAATTCCCAAATGTATTTAGATTAGACAACATGAAGGAAGCAGGAGATATTTACTTATGATTATAAGTGGATATATTACATTACACCTTTAACAAATATCTATATACATTTTGTTCAGGGGTGAAAGATTAAGGAATTTAATTCTTTCTTTATTACAGTAGATTGCTCCATGTACAAAAATAAGCAATGTGCAGCTTCTCGGGCAGCTCGATCCATGGAGAAGGTCTAATCCTCCTTTCTTCTGTTTTACAAGTGTGAATAGAACATAAGCTTTATGAAAACAACACAAGATCTTCTCTTATAGGGTCACAGTAAAGCAATTAGCTACGCTCCTCTGAAAGAGCAAATAGCTAGGTGCAAATAGACATAGAGGTGCTGCAAGTGTATCATGCACAGGCAAGTCCCCAGTTTACAATTGTTTTAGATTACCTCTAAAAGAGCAACTGTCAGTGAATACTGGTTCTCCTCCTGAAGATCCAGCTGGTGTGGGTAGTTTTGAAGGCAATGCTCCCTGGGAATATAGCATGCAAATTAGCTCTCCTCTAGAAGAAAGAAATGTGTCTCTATATTGCCACCTATAGGTGTATACAAAGTTCAACCCATTTAAGAGACTTGAACCATGACTATGGATATCAGCCAAACCAGGAAACGATTTTTGGGTTCTTGCCGATTAGTACATAGCAGGAGGCTAGTTGGCTGGGTGAGATGTCTTTGATGTAGTAGTAGAGATGGCCCGAACTATCCGACGGCGAACAGTTCCCGGCGAACATAGCTTGTTCGCGTTCGCCTCTGCCGGGCGAACACATGCGATGTTCGGTCCGCCCCCTATACATCATCATTGAGCAAACTTTGACCCTGTACCTCACAGTCAGCAGACACATTCCAGCCAATCAGCAGCATACCCTCCCTCCCAGACCCTCCCACCTCCTGCACAGCATCCATTTTAGATTCATTCTGAAGCTGCAGTCTTAGTGAGAGGAGGGAGACTGTAACTGCTGCTGATTTAATTGGGAAATCGATAGCTAGGCTAGTGAATTCAGTGTCCACTCCAGTCCTGAAAGACTCATCTGATCTCTGCTGTAAGGACAGCGTCCTGACAGCACCCCAAAAAGCCCTTTTTAGGGCTGCAACATTAGTCTGCTTTTTTTTTTTCCTTTATATACATATTGCAGTTGCCTGGCCTGCCTGTGTGTGAGGAGCTGCAGGCCCACAGACTGTAGTGTGCCCACTGCCAGTGCTCACCCCTGTCATTCCGTGTGGCACAGGACTTTGCTTAAAAAAAGGCACTTAATTTTTACACTTTAATCTAAGGTTAGTTGCCTGCCAGTGTGTGTCAGGCTGACTTCCACTGACTGTAGTGTGCCCACTGCCAGTGCCCACCACTCATACCGGCTGGCACAGGACTTTGCATAAAAAAGGCATTTAATTTTTACACTTTAGTGTAATTTCAGCTGCTTGCCTGCTGCTAGTGTGTGTCAGGCCGACTTCAACTGACTGTAGTGTGCCCACTGCCAGTGCCCACCCCTGTCATCCCGTGTGGCACAGGACTTTGCTTAAAAAAAAGGCACTTAATTTTTACACTTTAATCTAAGGTTAGTTGCCTGCCAGTGTGTGTCAGGCTGACTTCCACTGACTGTAGTGTGCCCACTGCCAGTGCCCACCACTCATACCGGCTGGCACAGGACTTTGCTTAAAAAAGGCATTTAATTTTTACACTTTAATGTAATTTCAGCTGCTTGCCTGCTGCTAGTGTGTGTCAGGCCGACTTCAACTGACTGTAGTGTGCCCACTGCCAGTGCCCACCCCTGTCATACCGAGTGGCACAGGACTTTGCTTAAAAAATAGGCACTTAATTTTTACACTTTAATCTAAGGTTAGTTGCCTGCCAGTGTGTGTCAGGCTGACTTCCACTGACTGTAGTGTGCCCACTGCCAGTGCCCACCACTCATACCGGCTGGCACAGGACTTTGCATAAAAAAGGCATTTAATTTTTACACTTTAGTGTAATTTCAGCTGCTTGCCTGCTGCTAGTGTGTGTCAGGCCGACTTCAACTGACTGTAGTGTGCCCACTGCCAGTGCCAACCACTGATACCGGGTGGCACAGTAGCTTGCCGATAAATAAGGCATTTAATTTTTAGACAGTAGTCTAAATTCAGTTGCTTGCCTGCTGCCAGTGTGTGTCAGGCCCGCTTCCACTGACTGTAGTGTGCCCACTGCCAGTGCCAACCACTGATACCGGGTGGCACAGTAGCTTGCCGATAAATAAGGCATTTAATTTTTAGACAGTAGTCTAAATTCAGTTGCTTGCCTGCTGCCAGTGTGTGTCAGGCCCTCTTCCACTGACTGTAGTGTGCCCACTGCCAGTGCCAACCACTCATACCGGGTGGCACAGTAGCTTGCCGATAAATAAGGCATTTAATTTTTACACTTTAGTGTAATTTCAGTTGCTTGCCTGCTGCCAGTGTGTGTCAGGCCCGCTTCTACTGACTGTAGTGTGCCCACTGCCAGTGCCAACCACTGATACCATCTCCCCGTTCGAAAAATCTATTCAATAAATGGCACCCAGATTGGGGACGTTAGAGGGATTAAACTGATGAGAATAGTACTACAGAAAATACCACTCATATCGGGTGTGACAGTAAATTGCACGGCGCAGACGCAGTCACCGTGGATAAAAACAAAGGGGAGGGAGCCAGCGTTTTTTTAACCATCTCCCCGTTCGAAAAATCAATTCAATTGACCTTTCGGGGACCCTTGGTGTTGTACGTGGCTGGGTGGAGGAAGAAACCTTCAATGACATCACCGGGACGTGGCTAGCTTGGTATCCAACCTTGTGCAAATGGGGAGTTTGCGGTTGTGCAAATGAACTGTTTGCGGTGCATTAAAAGGGGAGTTTGGTCTGTCAATGTCTGTGATGCGGGCGTAACCCTTACACTACCTGATCGATACAACATCATACCTGATCGTATACACACACTGGATGTTTTAAAGCACGTTATTCCAAACAATTTAGGAATGTTAGTTGATTTATGCCCTTTATGGATTAAAACCCGACTCTGCGTCCACTACGTAATTTTCCATGGGAGTTTTGCCATAGATCCCCCTCCGGCATGCCACAGTCCAGGTGTTAGACCCCTTGAAACAACTTTCTCATCACTATTGTGGCCAGAAAGAGTCCCTGTGGGTTTTAAAATTCGCCTGTCTATTGAAGTCTATGGCGGTTCGCCCGGTTCGCCAGTTCGCGAACATTTGCGGAAGTTCTCGTTCGCTGTTCGCGAACTGAAAATTTTATGTTCGCGACATCACTATGTAGTAGTGCTTGGGAGACACTAAAGCAGAAATCTCTCCGCACCTGGATTATGTCTTGATTTGCGCCAGGTTTGTGTCACACGCTTGCTATGCCAAATATATGAAGTGCATGTGCCACAATTTATTTTTTTATTTATGACATGCAAGAAATTAGGGGGTCATTTATTAGGACTGGCGTTTTAGATGCCGGTCTTAATAACCCAGTGCGCTGGCGGTGGATCAGCCGAAGTTATGAGGAAGTTACTTCTGCGCATCCACCACCGGTCTAAATGTAAGACAGCTTCCTTGCAGTCTTACATTTAGACCTTTTTATATGTCTAAAACAGGCTTAGAAAATGATAAATGAGACAGGCCTGATGGCCCATCCCCGGCCATGCCACGCCCCCTTTTTTAGACCTGGCGTGAGCGGGGAAAAGTCACAGATTGCGACATAAATAACCTTTGCGCTGCAATCTGCGACAGATATGCACCAGAAAACTAGTGGCACATTGTTTGACCTTTTTTGTCCACGTTGTTTGTCTCTTTAACACTTTATAAACAAGACAGATTTCGACACATTTAACAATCCAAATGATACATTTGGCACAAAATAAAAATGGCACAGTCACAATATTCTGGCACAACATAAATCTGTCTTGATATATCTGCTTCATTCTGCCTGTACTTAATGCAGTGAGCCAGTGGCCAACATGGGCCACTACCCTACTACTTTCCTTGACCCGCTGCATTAAGAGAACCGAGATCTTGGAAACTATGAGCTATTGATGCAAAAACTATATGCACTTTTTTGCTGATTTTGTATTACCTCTATTCTATTACACTTTCTTTTGTGTTTTTTTTTGTGCTGTGATATCATTTTTGTGAGGACATGCATCAAACAATTCCAGCATCCAGGTGCATACTGTTAGTGGATATTTTTTGAAGGCCGTAAGAATAAAAAGAGGAGCGATTACTAGCCGATTACTTCCTTCTCAACTCCCTGTACATACAGGTGAGCACTGCTGGGCATACATGTCTATACCCAGTATGTTACCAGCTCTCATCTGCAAAGCTGCTGACATAGGGAGTTTACATGGACCACTACTATAGAGCTCTGTACAATCATTCACTGTTAATGACTGCATTATACTAAATTATTCGCTTTGCCATAATGGTATATTTTGGACGTTATTCATCTGTTGGCATAGTCCTTAAATATCTGCCTAATGAGCAGCGAAATGAGGGCTACACTCATACCCTCCACCTGCTTGACTTGAGCTTCAGTTCTGACAACGCTACTGGTGCCAGAATAGTACCTGACATTATAATACATGAGAAAAGGGCAGTATGGAAAAGATTGTATGCATGTGCAGTTACAGTGGGGAAAATGGCTACAGAGTCATCGTAGATAGTCCTATACTCTGTACCCATGTGTAGCTGTGCACACAACCCCCTGCCTTAGGTAAATGACTCCTACCTATGTCACTTCTAGCCTGGCATTTCCTCCAGCCATTAACCCAAACACTGTTGAGAGTCTGTTTCCTGCCTGCTGTTATTGAGTAACCCTTATTAAAAGTACACCAGCAAAACACTGCTTATCATTACTTCACTTGCAGCCTTTTGCTGACTTCCGTAAATAGACACTATATCTGATTGGCAAGCCTGGGCTGCCTACAAAACACACACATCGAGTAGAATAGTGTAATAATGGCATTTCTTTTGGCAGGAACACAAGTTAATATATATGTATATACATGGTCAAGTCGTATTATTATGACCACCAAATAATATTCAGAGTAACCATCGTGTGCAGCACGGACAGCAGCTAGACGGGCTGGGAGTGACTCAATTATGTCCTGGTAGGTTGTCACAGGTATCTGGAGCCATGCTGACTGCAGTGAATCCCACAGCTGCTGGAGGGTACGTGGGGTAGGATCCAATAAGCAAACATGACAATAGAGGTGGTCCCACAGATGCTCAACTGGGTTCAAGTCTCGGGAATCAGGGGTCTAGGGTAGTACTTCCAACCAGTGTCAGACATTTCTTGCCATGTGACATGTTGTATTGTCTTGCTGGAAGATCCCATACGATCCAGGGAACACAATATGGGTGTAAGTCATCTGCAAGGATGGAATTATGCCCAAATCGGTTGAGAGTGCCTTCGACATCGATGAGTGGGCCCAGAGAATGCCACAAAAACATTCCCCAGACCGATAAGCTGCCACCACCAGCTTGTCTTCAACCAGCAATGGTTGCAGGGTGTTCAGTGTCGGACTGGGCTGTCTAGGGCCCCCAGTAAAATTTATTTTGGGGGCCCACCATACAGATACATACAAGTATTACCTGTTCACACAGCTGCAGAGAGAAGCAAGATGGTACAAGATGATTAATTATGGGGTCCCTTCAGCAACTTTGGGAAGACAGGTCCCTGAGGAAAGAGGACACTGGATTTCCTGCCTCTATACCTATAAGCCATCTCAGCCACATGAACGTGTCTATAATAATAGTTTCCAAAATATTCTACCCAGTTTTTTATTTGAACTGATAGAGGTGCTGTACATTGCTTATCTACATGTAGTGCACTAAGTCTACTGTGTTATGTGCCATTTGTGTAGGGTTGGAAGATGAGTGGTCCACCTTGCTCAGTGGCCCACCGGAGGATCAATCTGTACCCCTGTGGACCAGTCTAAGCCTGAGGGTGTTTGTTCTCTGATATTTTTTGCCTGACACGCCAACGTCCATCCATTCGGTGATTCAGAAAGTGCTGCAAACCCCTTGTCTATAGTAATAACCAGCTACTTCCCTGGCAGTTCCACCTAAGGTCTTGTTCCCATCTCCTTGTCCATTTCACATCAGTGGAAAATCCGTCCATGTTTTATTCATGAAGATGTCCGTAAAGAACCCGTCTGAAAAACCTAGCCCTCCGTATGTCATCCGTATTCCATGGACACTGCTTAGCTGAAAATTATTTCCATCTTCTACCCATGAATCTTGAAAAAAAACTGACAGCACACAGATGGCATTGGCATCCATAGACTTAAATGGGCATGTTTGGTCCACATCTCAGACCATAGTGCATGCTTCCTTCCTTGATTGTTCCAATGACTCGCGGCAGGCATGTGGCACTATCTGGCTATGCCGTTTGTGTGAAAGTAGCCTTAGTTTAAAATAATTTATGTAAAATACCTCTCTACTAGAGGAACTGTGTGAACATAAACGGTAACAAGTGGATAGATGGAGATTTCCCAATAATACAATTAACCAAAAATGGAAATTTGTTTATTAGATTGGCTTCGAATATAACCTTGTACCTTTGCCTCATCATTATAATTATTATAATTGATTATTTATAGAGATGTCCCGAACTATTCGCCAGCGAACAGTTCCCTTGCAAACATACCTTGTTCGGGTTCGCCGCGGCGGGCGAACATATGCGATGTTCGGTCTGCCCCCTATACATCATCATTGAGCAAACTTTGACCCTGTACCTCACAGTCAGCAGACACATTCCAGCCAATCAGCAGCATACCCTCCCTCCCAGACCCTCCCACCTCCTATCAAAAAGCAAGGACAGCATCCATCTTAGATTCATTCTGAAGCTGCAGTGTCACAAATTTGACTAAGTTGTAATCGCAATGCGATTAATACAGGTTATATTAATCGCATTGCGAATTCAACTTAGAGCTGAGTTCCTAATGGTTGTATTGCTAGAATATAACGAAGATTGAGAATATAGTGCTATATTCGTTATATTCGTCAATTCTAGCAATACAACCATTAGGAACTCAGATCTAAGTTGTAATCGCAATGCGATTAATACAGGTTATATTAATTGCATTGCGAATTCAACTTACCACACTCTGCGTCAACTACGTAATTTTCCATGGGAGTTTTGCCATGGATCCCCCTCCGGCATGCCACAGTCCAGGTGTTAGTCCCCTTGAAACAACTTTTCCATCACTATTGTGGCCAGAAAGAGTCCCTGTGGGTTTTAAAATTCGCCTGTCTATTGAAGTCTATGGCGGTTCGCCCGGTTTGCCAGTTCGCGAACATTTGTGTAAATTCGCGTTCGCCGTTAGCGAACGGAAAATTTTATGTTCGCGACATCTCTAATTATTTATAGCACCAACCTATTCTGCAGCACTTTACCGAGAATGTATCACTCACATCAGCTTCTTTCATAGGGGAGCTACATTCTGATTCTCCTCCTGGATTTTAGAAGTTCATCTAGGAATATGAGTGCGGCAGAGCCATGGCTAGTCTTTTGTCCACTTAGCTGCCCGATTCTTCTATCTAAATACCACACAGTTTCCAAGGCAAAGTGGCTTGTTGGTACCTCCTCTTCACGTAGTACAAAAGGCACCTACCTTGGTAACTCCCAACCCTAAGCTACACATCTAATTGCAATATGGATAACAATCAATTTTTATTAGTATATACTTGCTATATATGCGTCTCTGTTTGGACTTCAATCTATGGTTTTGTGATATTTTCAGTAAGATGTAGGAATTTAATTCTAAGGAAGGGTTTTGGAGTTGTGTAGTACTCTGGCACAAGATTGAATCAGTGCTGCACTTCCAGTCACCCTCCATTAGCAGGGACATTTAATGTACTGTATTGGAAATAAAATACCAAAATAAGTTTTTGGGACTTTTTAATTTCTTAGTAAGAAATAATCAAAAATGTATCAAGATCTGTAAAGTGGTCAGTGACCATTGCTTTTGATGAGAAAGAGGTCAATAAACTTCCATTTCACAGCATATTAGATAATTACTTTTAGGCATTTCTGAGAGATTAGTAATAGGAATATCCATGTATGTCCTAAAACTTGTTTTTTTTCCCCCCTAGGATCCTGCATGCTTAATAAATGTGACACATGAGAGAAGAGATATAAAGGGGACCTATAGTAACACTCTAATTTTCCAATTTTGCCACCAAGAGAACTGATGTCTGCTTGCTCACTTCTTCCAATCCCTTGTAGTAAATATCGGGATATGAACTCCTCGGTCCTCTTGCCTCCTAATATTGCAGGATCTGAAGATAATGGTAGTTCTGCACAGAAACTGTGCCAGATAGTTAGGGGTCGACTGGCAACTTACAGTGGCTCTAGAAAAAAATGTAAAAGTGGCCCAACCAAATTGACAGAAGGTTACAAGTAGGCAGGGCAAACATAAAACATGGGGTTAACCATACCATCTGCAGTGTAGCCACAGACCTCTTCCAGCCTGAGGCCTTAGATATCTGCATTCCTGTGTCATCTGTATACTGTCCCATAGGCTTCAAGTCCAGTGGCCTACTTCCTATGAGGTTCAACAGCAGGGCATGAAGCCATGGACTCCTGTGCCCGCCACTGTATTCAGCTGTATCACCATCCTGATAATGGTGATATAGTTCAATTGAGGAGAGGCATCTGTGGTACCCAGCTGGATACATAAGTACCTGATGCTCCCATCATTAATTAACGCTGGGAGTGCCAGATCGGTACTTACCTAGGTGCTTGAGGAGGGCTCACGTGGCTCCCTGTACAGTCTATGGCCAGTCCACTCCTGCAGACAGTCATGTATTTGTGTTCCAGTATCTCTAACAGACTGCTAGAAGAAGTGATTCCAGTTTTGTTAATGGGACTGCATCCCAGTTGTGAACATTATTGCAAGTAGCCACTGATGAAACCTTGCTGCCTATTACCTTCCAGAAAGAAAGAGCTAACTGCACATCGGTAAGTGTTATTATAGCACGTCAATTGGTGCCCGTTAACTGCCATTTACATGCAGCAATCATCGTACTGTACAGTCTCTGTGTCCTGCACCTTACAAGAGGATGACTTTGGACACAAGCCAGAATATCGTCACGTACCGCTCACAACAAGGTAATTTCCACTCCAACACAAAAGTGTTGTGTAAAGGTGTTTGGCCCTACTTAAATAAGAAAAAAAATTATTTGTAAGAAGCATTGGTTGGTTAACCATATGACCGGAGAAGGTCTGAAGTTAAGAGGATCAATCATGGTCTCCGGCTTTATGCCTATATGAGCTACTTTACCACTTCAGCCAAATTTAAGAGACCACGATTAATAGATGTTACATCCATCAGGCTGACGAAAGCCAGAATTATCCCAGCCCTAAATTTCTTGGTGTAACAACCCAGACCATTTTTCTAAAGTTTTTCTTTTTTTTTCTCTCTGTTCAAAGGAGCACCAGCCCAAAATCTAATCCACTTAATATACATGATGGAAATAGCTGCTTGGAAAAAGATAAATGAACCAAAGCTGAAAAAACAGTTGTTTCCTTCACATTGATCAGGCTTATATTTACACTATATGCATTTTATTAGCAAAAAGTACATTAAAAGATCATTTACAACAGGATTTCCTTACTAGTAAAATATCTCATACAGCCAGAATGTTCTATAAAGCATTTGGAAGAAATTTTCTAACCAACTCCAATCAGTTTTCTTCTGCCTCTCTCCCTCAAGACTCAAAAGCAATTAGGAATGTAATATACAGTATATATACTGTATATATACAGTACTGTATAAAAGTGTGGAAAAAATGCTGCATCGTAAGAATGCTTCAAGTGTTAATAGTTCCTATTTAAATGTATTCTGCAGCAGGACAATAATCTCAGACTTACAGCCAATGTCATGAAGAACTATCTTCAGAGTAAATCAAGGGGCTCTGGAAATGATGATATGGCCCCCACAGAGCTCTGATCTCTCTGATCTCAACATCATTGAGGCTGTCTGGGATTGAGCAAGCCTACATCTACAGAAAATCGGTGGTTAGTTCTCCAATATGTTTGGAACAACCTCTCTGCTGAGTTCCTTCAAACACTGTAAAGTAGCTTAAAAGCATTATTTATTACGTTGCAACACTGGGGTCTTGGGTTCAAATCGGCATGACAGGTTTGTTCTCCTTGAGTTTGTGGGGTAACACTGTGTCCTAGAGTTTCCTTATATATTCTAAAAACATACTGATTGGTTGGTTACCTATGAAATTGACCCTAGTATACCAGTTTTAAAGTAGGGAACTTAGATTGTGAGCTCCATTGGGGACATGGACATGGACTCTTAGTCATAGCTATGACTAAATGTGCACTCATACTCAAAACGCATAAGTAGATTTGATTTTCAAGGGGTTCTCCTGGATTTACATATTGATGGCCTATTCTCAAGATAATTCATCAATATGGGACATCATGTGACCCCGCCAATCAGCTGTACAAAGAGACCATGTGATGTCACGTTCATCGGTCACATGGCCTAAGTGCAGCTCAACCCCACTCAAATGAATAGGCCTGAGCTGCAATACCAAGCACAGCCGCTATATAATGTACAACACTGTGCTTGGTAAGGTGCCACGATGCTGCGGAGCTTACAGCAGTGTTGTGGTCAACAGTTTATCATTGGGTGTGCCGAGAGTTGGACCCCCGCTGATCTCATATTGATGACCCATCCTGTGGGATAGGTCATACATATGTAAATCCTTGAGAAACCCTTTAAACTTTTCTATGTGTCCTAGAAAATAATAAAGGATAGAAAATGTTATCAAGTGCTGAACCCTCTTTTGTTCGGATGTTCTGGTCTCTGGGACTTTCTTCTCTACTTGTGTAGCACATAACATTATGCCTCACTGGTTGACAGGGCATCTGCGGGCTTCCACAATGCCAATCGGTTATGCTTTGGGATGTAATCACTAATTAGAGGTCTTTAATCAGTTCTCATTGTGTTAATGTCAATGAGAGCATAATCCATACGGCACTGGCCTAGTGGCGCTTTCCCTTTAATTCTGAAAATGTTTGACTTTGGTCTTTTGCGTTGCAGAGCTTGCTATGCCGGCTGTTCAGGATGGAAAATGCTATTCTAAGCAGAACACTTCATGCAGATTGCATATGATAAAATGATCCGGAACATCAGCATTCATCATCCATAAAACCAAAGTGAAGCAGCAGCACAACAATGTCACGCTCTGCTGTTCTAGATGAATAAGGTAGAGAGTCAGCTCCATTGGATGTGATATATATTCCACGGGGCAGTAATCAGTCAGTACAAGCTATGATTGTGCAATACATGACTAGGATCAAGTATAACATGTGGGACAGCTGTGCCTAGTAGGGAACTGCTTTAAAAGAAATGTCTGACCTTGACAACCCTTTTTTCAGATTGCACCTCTCCACGCCAGCCGTTAATTGAAGGCCTGTTTGTGATGGGTTGCTTTGTTTTAACTGCTGCATCCAAGGAATTGATGTTGTTATCATACATGTCTCAGTGCCAGTTCTCAAGCTTCCAAAAAGTTTAAGAGAATTGAGGATGTCCCAAAGAGAAGACATCTAGGGAAATTCCTAAAATCTGTTTATCTATCTAAAAAATTGAGAAAGGCCTCATAGTTAGGCTGAAACGTTACAGTTGTGGTGAATAAAATTGGCTTCACTACCCTTCACCTTATTTGGCGTACTGCCTCTTTTCTGCGTTTTTTGATACTTGACCTAGAGCTGATGGTCTGGGAGGATTTGTACCCACCACTCCACTAACAAGCATGTCTATCTATCTATCTATCTATCTATCTATCTATCTATCTATCTATCTATCTATCTATCTATCTATCTATCTCTATATACAAATTCAAGGACTGTAGATTTGGGCTCAAGTTCCTGCACCCTGTTCACTACCTGCTCTGCATTACGTTGGATGGGAGGTGCTGCTCTACATTGCTTATCTGTCTATGTATCTATCTATCTCTGTACTATTTTAAAATCTTCCTCCCATGTATATATTCAGTGCAAGACCAGAAGTTGTCAAAGCATGGGAGAAAGTTTTCATAAGTGTGGCCGTGTGGCTAAAGTGATCACAGTTGGCATAGCCAGAAGGGGCTCATAATGGTACTCGGCATTAGTCCTGAGATTCGGCCAGACAAATACCGCTGCAAGCAATGTAGAAAGGTAGTATCCGGCTATGATAGATACAATAAAATCCGGCCTCTACCGGAAACAGCCTGCCGGATCATTTTAGTGCTAGTGAGAAACTAGCCTAAAGCAGTGCTTCGGGGATGACTCCTGCTGTCGACCTCATTAGGTAACTTATGACTTTGGTCTCCTTATATTGCCGTATTCAGTACTGGTGCTGTTCATTTTGGTTGATTGGTGTGTCCTGCTGTAGATGCTAATTAACCCCTTCAGGACCCTGACATTTTTCACCTTAAGGACCAGGCCATTTTTTTTAAAGGAAACCTGTCAGCGGGATTTTGGGTATAGAGCTGAGGACATGGGTTGCTAGATGGCCGCTTGCACATCCGCAATATCCAGTCCCCATAGCTCTGTGTGCTTTTATTGTGTAAAAAAACCCCGATTTGATACATATGCATATTAATCTGAGATGAGTCCTGTCCCTGACTCATCTCACGTACAGGACTCATCTCAGGTTAATTTGCATATGTATCAAATCGGGTTTTTTACACAATAAGAGCTATGGGGACTGGGTATTGCAGATGTGCTAGCGGCCATCTAGCAACCCATGTCCTCAGCTCTATACACAAAATCCCAGTGACAGGTTCCCTTTAAATTTGACATGTGTCACTTTATGTGTGTAACAGCGGCTGCTGCGCTGCTGTTCCCCTGCTTACCACCGCGGTCCTGGGGCGCAGCGCTCAGTGGTGATCTGTGGCCAGTGCTTCCTATTCACCTCTGCAGTCCTGGGCTCTGTCTGTGTGGGTGCTGTGGTTCTGGGATCTGCTCCACAGTTTCCTCTCAGCCCTGGCCACAGCATGCTTGCTGTTTGTTTTCTGCAGCACTTCCTTAAGGGCCGGTGCATCACTTCCTGGGCTTTATGGGTTAGGTCATGTGACCTTGCTGACCAATCCTAGCCCTCCTGCCCATAAATAAGTGGCTCAACCCCCTTCACAGATGCCTCAGTGTCAAGGTCCTTGTGCTCTACTAAGGCTCCTGATAACCACTTGTGTTCCTGTGTTCCTGACTCATATTTGTGTTATTGGATTCTGCTACCCGTCTGATCCCTGCCTGCTAGCCTTGACTCTCCTGTTGCCGATCCGGATTGCCTGACCTCTACCTGTGCTGCCTGACCTGATCTTTCGCCTGTCTGACTACGCCTCTGCCTCATCCTTCGGTCCTGCACTGTTGCTACTGGTAAAGACTCCGCCTGCCTGACTACACTTGTACTTCTGGTACCTTTCCCTGGTACCTCCTGGTCCGCCTGGACCAGCTGCCTCGTGTGTCTATCCTCCTCAAGAGGTAGCGACCTGGTGTTCCCCTCGGGAAAGTCTATCACCACCATCAGGAGTACTGTGAAGAATTAAGGGGTTCACTTAGACAATGCCCTTAGAGGAGGTAGGACACGTGGCACAGTGGGTTCATACCCGCTGGTTCGTGACAATGTGGTAATAACTTTGGAATGCTTTTACTTATCCAAGCCATTCTGAGACAGTTTTCTTCATGATAAACATTATACTTCATGATAGTGGTAAATTTCCTTAACAAATTTTCATCTTTATTTTTAAATTTCAATTTCTCTGCTTTTGAAACAGATAGTGATACCTCATATAATAGTTATTACTTTACATTCCCCATATGTCTACTTTATGTTTGGATCATTTTATGAATGCCATTTTATTTTTTGGGACGTTAAAAGGCTTACAAGTTTAGAAGCAAATCTTGACATTTTTCTGAAAATTTCCAAAACCCTCTTTTCAAGGACCAGTTCAGGTCTGAAGTCACTTTGTGGGGCTTACATAATAGAAACCACCCATAAATGGCCCCATTTTATGACCTACACCCTTCAAGGTATTCAAAACTGATTTTACAAACTTTTTTTTTTAATCCATTAGGTGTTCCACAAGAATTAAAGGAATATGTAGATGAAATTTCCAAATTTCACTTTTTTGGCAGATTTTCCATTTTAATCCATTTTTTTCCCCCAGTAGCAAAGCAAGGGTTAACAGCCAAACAAAACTCAATATTTATTTCCCTGATTCTTTAGTTTACAGAAACATCCCATTTGTGATTGTAAACTGCTGTACGGGCACACGACAGGGTGCAGAAGGAAAGGAGCGCCATATGGTTTTTGGAGGGCAGATTTCACTGGGATAATTTTAAGTTGCCATGTCACATTTGAAGACCCCCTGAAGACTCCAAAAAAGTGACCCTATTTTGGAAACTACAGGATAAGGTGGCAGTTTTGTTGCTACTATTTTAGGGTACATATGATTTTTGGTTGCTCTATATTACACTTTTTGTGAGGCAAGGTAACAAAAAAAGCTGCTTTGGCACCGTTTTCATTTTTTTGTTATTTACAATGTTCATTTGACAGGTTAGATCATGTGCTATTTTTTATAGAGCACGTTGTTATGGATGCGACAATACCAAATATGACAAATTTTTTTGTTTGTTTGTTTCAGTTTTACATAATAAAGCATTTTTGAAAAAACTTATTTTTTAGTGTCTCCATATTCTGAAAGCCATAGTTTTTTTTTATTTTTTGGGCGATTGTCTTAGGTATGGTCTCATTTTTTGTGAGATGAGATGACAGTTTGATTAGTAATATTTTGGGGTGCGTAAAACTTTTTGATCACTTGGTATTTCAGTTTTTGGGATGTAAGGTGACCAAAAATAGCTTTTTTGACACCGTATTATATATTTTTTTACAGTGTTCACCTGAGGGGTTATGTCATGTGATCTTTTTATACAGCAGGTCGTTACAGATGTGGCGATACCTAATATGTATACTTTTTTTTATTCATTTAAGTTTTACACAATAAAAGCATTTTTTTTTTTAAAAATCATGTTTTAGTGTCTCCATATTCTGAGAGTCATATTTTTTTTTATTTTTTGGGCGACTATCTTATGTAGGGTCTCATTTTTTGCAGGATGAGAAGACTTTTTGATTGCTCGGTATTACACTTTTTGGGATGTAAGGTGACAAAAAAAATTTTTTGGACACTTTATTATTTTTTTTTTATGGTGTTCACCTGAGGGGTTAGATCATGTGATATTTTTATACAGCAGGTAGTTACGGATGTGGTGATACCTAATATGTATACTTTTTTTATTTAATTTTACACAATAAAAGCATTTTTGAAACAAAAAAAAATAATGTTTTAGTGTCTCCACATTCTGAAAGCTAGAGTCCCGATTTATATAGGGACTCATTTTTTGCGGGATGAGGTGACTGCTTGATTGGTACTATTTTGGGGGGCATATGCCTTTTTCATCACTTGGTGTTGCACTTTTTGTGATGTAAGGTGATTGTTTTAGAAAAGTTTTTATTTTATCTTTTCTACGGCGTTCAGGTGAGGTGGTGAATCATGTGATATTTTTATAGAGCCGGTCGTTACGCACGTGGCAATACACAATATGTCTGGTTTTCTTTATATTTTTTTTACAATTTTTTGTGTTTTATTTTGGAAATGTTTTTATTTTAATTTTTTTACTTGAAACTTTATTTTTTTATTATGAAAAACAATTTTTTTTACTTTTTATTTTTGTCCCACTTTGAGACTTCAACTTCTGGGTTCTGATTCCCTCTGCAATGCATTACAATACATCCTGTATTGTAATGCATTGACTGTCAGCTTGTATGCTGACAGCCTGCCTGTGAGACCCAGCCTAAGGAGCTGGATCTCACAGGCTTCTGTAGAAGGCAAGCCCCGATACCTATGGAAGGCATTGGGCTGCCTTCTCTGCCATTGGGTCCGCGTCACTGCAGTGCGGGGACCTGATGGAGATGCTGAGGGCACCCGTACCCTCCGCAAACCCTCTGCATACCGCGGTCAGCTTTGACCGCGGCATACAAGGGGATAATACGTCGGCATCTGTGTTTTCACTGATGCCGGCGTATGCAGCATGGGCCCGGCTGTCAGTGACTGCTAGGTCCGTGCCGCTGATTGGGTGGGTGCAGCTCCTGCACTAGCCCGATCAACCTGCCATACATGTACGGCGATGGTCCTTAAGTCACGTCCACCAGTGCCGTACATGTACGGCAAGGGTCCTTTTACAAGTTAACTGTCTTTAATGTTTTATGCTTGTTTTTTTCTTTGCATCCTTAAAAAACTATTGTGTATATAATTTTGGTGTGCTTTTAGTACCTGCTACTTTGTATTTCTGTGGAGTTATCTTATATTTGTTGCTACACAGTGGTTGCTCTAGATACTTAATCATTATTATTGGTATGCACAGTTAATTGTTATACAGTGCCTTGCAAAAGTATTCATCCCCTTTACTTTTTTCGTAATTTGGTGCCTTACAACCTGGAATTAACATGAATTGTTTGAGGATTTGCATCATTTAATTTACAGAACATGCCCACAACTTTGAAGATGTTTTTATTTTATTGTGAAGCAAACAACAAATAGGACAAAATAACAAAAAAAGTCAATGTGCAGAACTATTCAACCCCCTAAAGTCAATCCTTTGTAGAGCCACCTTTTGCGGCAATCACAGCTCCAAGTCACTTTGGATAAGTCTCTATAAGCTTGCCACATCTTACCACTGGGATTTTTGCCCATTTCTCCTTGCAAAACTGCCCCAGCAGCTTGTGAACAGTAATCTTTAAGCCTGACTACAGGTTTTCTATTGGATTGAGATCTGGGCTTTGACTAGGCCATTCCAACACATTTACATGTTTCCCCGTAAACCAGTCAAGTGTTGCTGTAGCAGTGTGTTTGGGGTCATTGTCCTGCTGGAAGGTGAACCTCTGTCCGAGCCTCAAATCACGCACAGAGTGGTACAGGTTTTGCTCAAAAATATCCCTGTATTTAGCACCATCCATCTTTTCCTCAACTCTGACCAGTTTCCCAGTCCCGGCTGCTGAAAAACATCCCCACAGCATGATGCTGCCACCACCATGTCTCACTATGGGGATGGTGTTCTTTGGGTGATGTGATGTGTTGGGTTTGCTCCAGACATAGAGTTTTCTTTGATGGCCGAAAAGTTAAATTTTAGTCTCATCAGACCAGGGCACCTTCCTCCATACATTTTGGGAGTCTCCCACATGCCTTTTCGCAAACTCACAACGTGCCTTTTTGTTTTTTGCTGAAAGTAATGGCTTTCTTCTGGCCACACTGCCATAAAGCCCAACTCTATTGAGCAGACAGCTTATTGTCGTCCTATGTACAGATACAGGTACAGGTACTCCAGTCTCTGCTGTGGAACTCTGCAACTCCTCCAGGGTTACCTTAGGTCTCTGTGCTGCCTCTCTGATTAATGCCCTCCTTGCCGGTCCGTGAGTTTTGGTGGGCGGCTGTCTCTTGGTATGTTTGCTGTTGTGCCATGTTCTTTCCATTTGGTTATGATAGATTTGATGGTGCTCCTGGGGATCATCAAAGATTTGGATTTTTTTTATAACCTAACCCTGACTTCTCAACAACATTGTCCCTTACTTGTTTGGAGAGTTCCTTGGTCTTCATGCAGTGTTTGGTTAGTGATGCCTCTTGCTTAGGTGTTGCAGCCTTTGGGGGCCTTTCAAAAAAGGTGTGTATATGTAATGACAGATCATGTGACACTTAGATTGCACACAGGTGGACATCATTTCACTAATTATGTGACTTCTGAAGGTAATTGGTTGCACCAGAGCTTTTTATGGACTTCCTAACAAAGGGGGTGAATACATACGCACATGGCAATTTTCTGTTTTCTATTTCTAAACAATAGTTTTATTTATGTATATTTCTCATTTCACTTCACCAACTTAGACTATTGTGTTCTGATCCATCACATAAAATTCAGATTAACAAAACATTGAACTTAAAGCTGTAATGTAACAAAATACGAAAAAAGTCAAGGGGGTGAATACTTTTGCAAGGCACTGTATTTACTGTAAACTGTACCTGTGACAAGCTATTGAATTTATGCACATTATTAACTTCTATATGCCAGGGATTGTGATAAATGTTGATATTGTGGGTAGAAAGGATTAGAGTGGATATAAAAAGTCTACACACCCCTGTTAAAATGTCAGGTTTCTGTAATGTAAAAAAATGAGACAAAGATAAATCATTTCAGAACTTTTTCCACCTTTAATGTGAACTATAAACTGTACCAATTAATTGAAAAACAAACTAGAATCTTTTAGGTGGAGGGAAGAAAACAAAAACAACTAAAATAATGTGGTTGCATAAGTGTGCACACCCTCTTATAACTTAAATTAAGCAATCACATTCAAAATCATGTTAAATAGGAGTCAGCATACACCTGCCATCATTTAAAGTGCCTCTGATTAACCCCAAATAAAGTTCAGCTGCTCTACAGTCGTGTCCAAAAGTTTTGAGAATTACATAAATATTGGAAATTGGAAAAGTTGCTGCTTAAATTTTTATAATAGCAATTTGCATATACTCCAGAATGTTATGAAGAGTGATCAGATGAATTGCATAGTCCTTCTTTGCCATGAAAATTAACTTAATCCCAAAAAAAACTTTCCACTGCATTTCATTGCTGTCATTAAAGGACCTGCTGAGATCATTTCAGTAATCGTCTTGTTAACTCAGGTGAGAATGTTGACGAACACAAGGCTGGAGATCATTATGTCAGGCTGATTGGGTTAAAATGGCAGACTTGACATGTTAAAAGGAGGGTGATGCTTGAAATCACTGTTCTTCCATTGTTAACCATGGTGACCTGAAAAGAAACGTGTGCAGCCATCATTGCGTTGCATAAAAATGGCTTCAGAGGCAAGGATATTGTGGCTACTAAGATTGCACCTCAATCAACAATTTATAGGATCATCAAGAACTTCAAGGAAAGAGGTTAAATTCTTGTTAAGAAGGCTTCAGGGTGTCCAAGAAAGTCCAGCAAGCGCCAGGATTGTCTCCTAAAGAGGATTCAGCTGCGGGATCGGAGTGCCACCAGTGCAGAGCTTGCTCAGGAATGGCAGCAGGCAGGTGTGAGCGCATCTGCACGCACAGTGAGGCGAAGACTTTTGGAAGATGGCCTGGTGTCAAGAAGGCCAGCAAAGAAGCCACTTCTCTCCCAAAAAAACACCAGGGACAGATTGATCTTCTGCAGAAAGTTTGGCGAATGGACTGCTGAGGACTGGGGCAAAGTCATATTCTCCAATGAAGCCTCTTTCCGATTGTTTGGGGCATCTGGAAAAAGGCTTGTCCGGAGAAGAAAAGGTGAGCGCTACCATCAGTCCTGTGTCATGCCAACAGTAAAGCATCCTGAGACCATTCATGTGTGGGGTTGCTTCTCATCCAAGGGAGTGGGCTCACTCACAATTCTGCCCAAAAACACAGCCATGAATAAAGAATGGTACCAAAACACCCTCCAACAGCAACTTCTTCCAACAATCCAACAACAGTTTGGTGAAGAACAATGCATTTTCCAGCACGATGGAGCACCGTGCCATAAGGCAAAAGTGATAACTAAGTGGCTCGGGGACCAAAACGTTGATATTTTGGGTCCATGGCCTGGAAACTCCCTAGATCTTAATCCCATTGAGAACTTGTGGTCAATCCTCAAGAGCCGGGTGGACAAACAAAAACCCGCTAATTCTGACAAACTCCAAGAAGTGATTATGAAAGAATGGGTTGCTATCAGTCAGGAATTGGCCCAGAAGTTGATTGAGAGCATGCCCAGTCGAATTACAGAGGTCCTAAAAAAGAAGGGCCAACACTGCAAATACTGACTCTTTGCATAAATGTAATGTAATTGTCGATAAAAGCCTTTGAAACGTATGAAGTGTGTGTAATTATATTTCACTACATCACAGAAACAACTGAAACAAAGATCTAAAAGCAGTTTAGCAGCAAACTTTGTGAAAACTAATATTTGTATCATTCTCAAAACTTTTGGCCACGACTGTAGTTAGTCTTTCCTGAAATTTTCTTAGTTGCATCCCACAGCAAAAGCCATGGTCCACAGAGAGCTTCCAAAACATCAGAGGGATCCCATTGTTAAAATGTATCAGTCAGGAGAAGGGTACAAAAGAATTTCCAAGGCATTAGATATACCATGGAACACAGTGAAGACAGTCATCATCAAGTGGAGAAAATATGGCACAACAGTGACGTTACCAAGAACTGGACGTCCCTCCAAAATTGATGAAAAGACGAGAAGAAAACTGGTCTGGGAGGCTACCAAGAGGCCTACAGCAACAATTTACAGGAGCTGCAGGAATATCTGGCAAGTACTGGCTGTGTGGTACATGTGACAACAATCTCCAGTATTCTTCATGTGTCTGGGCTATGGGGTAGAGTGGCAAGACGAAAGCCTTTTCTTACAAAGAAAAACATGCAAGCCAGGCTACATTTTTCAAAAACACATCTAAAGTCTCCCAAAATTATGTGGGAAAAGGTATTATGATCTGATGAAACAAAGGTTGAACTTTTTACAAAAGGTATGTTTGGTGCAAAAACAACACTGCACATCACCAAAAGAACACCATACCCACAGTGAAGCATGGTGGTGGCAGAATCATGCTTTGGGGCTATTTTTCTTCAGCTGGAACTGGGGCCTTATTTAAGCTAGAGGGAATTATGAACAGTTCCAAATACCAGTCAATATTGGCACAAAACCTTCAGGCTTCTGCTAGAAAGCTGAACATGAAGAGGAACTTCCTCTTTCAGCATGACAACAACCCAAAGCATACATCCGGATAAACAAAGGAATGGCTTCACCAGAAGAAGATTAAAGTTTTGGAATGGCCCAGCCAGAGCCCAGACCTGAATCCGATTGAAAATCTGTGGGGTGATCTGAAGAGGGCTGTGCACAGGAGATGCCCTCGCAATCTGACAGATTTGGAGTGTTTTTGCAAAGAAGAGTGGGCAAATCTTGCCAAGTCAAAATGTGCCATGCTGATTAGACTCATACCCAAAAGACTGAGTGCTGTAATAAAATCAAAAGGTGCTTCAACAAAGTATTAGTTTAATGGTGTGCACACTTATGCAACCATATTATTTTATTTTTATATTTTTTCTTCCCTCTACCTAAAAGATTTCAGTTTGTTTTTCAATTGAATGGTACAGTTTATAGGTCACATTAAGGGTGGAAAAAGTTCTGAAATTATTTATCTTTGTCTCATTTTTTTTACATCACAGAAACCTGACATTTTAACAGGGGTGTGTAGACTTTTTATATCCACTGTATATCTTCTTGATCCAAGTTAGATTGTGTCGAGATTTCATTTTGTCTTGGGGTTTCTATTTATTGTCTATGGGAAGGATCATCTGTCAGAACTTTAATTATTAGATAATGATTGTTATTATTTTAGAAAATATTATTTAAGTGTACTATTTGAAGTATTTTGTGTTTTTGTATAATCGTGACAGTTTATTCATTGATATAATTGTATTGTTTGGAAGATTTACAGACTAAGGCCTCCTGCACACGACAGTATTTTTTATAACGTCCCGCAAAATGTGGTTCCGTTGTACCGTGATCCGTGCCCGTTTATTCTTCCGTGGGTCTTTGGAGGATCCATGGACATGAAAAATGAAAAAAAAATCTAAGTCAAGTTTGCCATTGAAATGATAGGAAAAAACGGACACGGATCACGGAGACGGATCACGGATGACAATCTTGTGTGCATCCGTGATTTTTCACGGACCCATTGACTTGAATGGGTCCGTGAACCGTTGGCCGTGAAAAAAATAGGACAGGTCCTATTTTTTTTACCGCCAGGAAACACGGATCACGGATGCGGCTGCAAAACGGTGCATTTTCCGATTTTCCACGGACCCATTGAAAGTCAATGGGTCCGCGAAAAAAAACGGAAAACGGCACAACGGCCACGGGGGCACAAAACGGTCGTGTGCAGGAGGCCTAATATACAGAGGTGTCCATCCTTACCTTTGCTCGAATTAGGTCATGAAACAAATTCAATACAATATTACCACATGCTGGCCTAAACCCTTGACAGACTGCAAAGCACACCACAACCACTGGGTGGCCACACAGAGACAGATACAGCATAGACATCTTGTGACACAATATCACAAAATCATGTTCTTTAGTAAAGCTTGTCATCTTACAGCACATAGCTCAGGATATGTTGAGCCAAGAGTAATAGTAAGGAAGGACACGTCTGAGATGAGTAATGCTAATTTAAAGTATGTTAGTCCACCCAATTAGGTATACTTCTGCACAAAACCATAAATGAAAGAGGTGTTCAGAAATACACAATTATCTGCATGCTCTGTGGTCAGTGAAACAAAGCAGCTCAACAATAAAAATATACCTACTAATTTCACAATTATTCAGAGCCAATGGGATAAAATTAGTAAGGTGACCATGTTCACACCAGGAACTTCTTTATCTAGTTTATTTATTTCAGTCTGAAAACACAGGACATGGATTATTCCTGACTATAAAGTGATGGTAGTAAGTAATGATTACTGTATTAACATCTAGCAGCTGTGTTTAATAAGCAATTTGTTGGATAATATGTCAGTCCACTGCCAAAAAAAGATCATGGAATCAATCATATCAGTGGCATTTTGCCATGTTTAGTGTCACTTCTCAATACCGGTGCCAATAATAAAAAGAAACAGGAACAACAACAAGTCTTTGCCTCTTTATATTTTGTGATGATTTTGTAAAAGTCCCAGAAAGAGGGTGGGGCCGGGCCCTCAATCTAGTCGTGGCACCACAGAAACATATGCACGGAAGACTAAACTTTTTGCAATAAAACAAACTTATTTAAGCTTCACATCTGTGAGAATTACAGTCTCTATGATTATACTCTTCTATATGGAGGCGCAAAAACTTAACAGTTGATAATTGGGCACACTACTGATGATGCGCTGGCTGTAGCCTCTCCTCCCCGTGACTCTATGGGATCTGGAAGTGCGAGCTGATTAGATTTGAACATGCTTGATACATTTGTTCTCAAGGGAAGTAAGCCAGGGTGTCTGGCAGCAGCTTATAAGCGTCTCCATCTTGGGAGCACATGCATGTTCAACCATGAGTCCACCATGCATACATGTAAAGGAATGGGCAGCTATCCCAAGTGTGATTACCGTGTTTAACCAAATATGCATTTGGGGTGCTTGTCGCTTTCTTAGCTTTGGATTATATTGCAGTTAGTAAACCATATTTCAATGGGTAAATGTAATTACTAGGTTGAATTTTACTAATAGTTTAGACAGATATTATTGATAGGGGAATCCTGAAACCTAAAACAAATCAACTTCTGCCAAGACCCATATTCTGCCCTATACACTTTCCTCTAAGCCGCCCCATAATCAAGCATGGAAATAATGAGTATGAGTCACCTGCCTGAGTTGTATCCCCATTGTTCCCATTTTTTTTATGTTCAATGTCATTCACTGAGAAAATTTTTCTTTTAATACAGATAATGAGAGGATTATTCTAAGACAAAAAAAAATGAGGATGCAACAAATCATACCTCAGTTTTACAAGGTTCTGTATCTGGACATCATGGACGACACCACTAAGAGTTTACATCTATATGTTGGTATCGTATATATATCTTTAAAATTGAAGTAAGAAGCTTTAATTGATGCCAAATACCCTTGCATGGGCTGGCAGCTCATTTGGTGAGCTTTTCAGCTATATTTCCTGTACATGAAGATCGACTGTATTTCTACAGAACTGAAAGAAAAATACCTGGCAAATATAAATAGGATAACTCTTTAAGTGTCACACAACTTGAAACTACAACTCTCATCATGTACCTATACTTCATGCAATATAGATACTGTAATACACACTTTTTTCTATGGTTCATCCATGGGTTTCTGGCACTGAAAGCAATTTGATTTGTAACCACACTGCATTCAAGTTATATATGCCATAAACTTTTTTATGCCTATGCATAAAATGTGGGATTATTCATGAACTTACTATTTGGGTCAAGTCAAGTTGAGCTGTGACCCTATTGCAATTTTTTGACACTTTCAAAAGGAAACCAAGGACACCAGCGAGAAGATAGCTAGGTGAAATCATTCACAGCAAATAAGGAGTACAGACGAGTGATCAAAGGAGCATACATGGCTTTACCTTTGTTGGGTCTCTGCTTCGGTTCGTTTCCAGCCTCGTAGCCACAATCTTGGTGAACTCTTACTGTATGTCTATCTGTATACTGCATCAATCTAACCTGTCTTGATGCTTTGTGTGACAATACCTTTTTAAGCAGTTTGTGGTTTGACAAACACGTCCTCAACCTGAATGCACCTTTTTTTTCTCTTACATATAAGATTTTTTTTCTTGGTTTTCTTTCGCAGTATAATTTCCGTGATGGGTTTCGAAATTAGCTATTACATGACCTCATGTCTTTTAGCCTCTATTGCTTGAAAGTAGACACACTGTTCCAAGCAACTTATGGTCTTGTATGTAAGAACATGAATAAACTTTATTATTTTCGTATTTTGGTGTTTTTAGATGTATTTGTAATTGTAAACCCCCCGTCACAGATTTTTTTAATCACCTGACATGTTATTCAGATGGGCAGAAGATTACATCAGTCGAGGTTTGTGAGCTGGACCCTCACCTACATCTTCAATATTGGGGACTTGGCCTTTGTTAAATAGCTGGACATTTTTTTGTCTCTGATTGAATCCATAACAAAGCCATTGATTTCAATATTGCTTTGTGTGTTCATAGACTAGTAAATCTTTAAACAAATCAGAAAAAAATCAAGGGGTCTTGGAAAAAAGCATAACTTGGAGCATCGAGACTCCAATGCCAAATAGGTACTGTATCACATTCTCCCAACTACAAAGTGGAATTCATGGCTGCGGTCAAGTTATGTGGCTGATGGGCTATAGGAAATTTTTAGGCATCAGAACTGCAGCATCTGAACCCCCTATAGTTATACCCCTGAAAATCTGCCTCATCTGGGAAGCTTTTTTGCCTGTGGTTTCTTAGGGTTCAAAAAGCAAAAGGAAAATGTAAACCCATCTACTATTTTTATTTCTCTGGCTTGTTATAGGCTGAGGATTAGGTTGGAAGGGTTAAACGTGGCATAAAATGATTAATATATCAAACTTCTCTTACAGATTTCTAATTAGCTACAGGGCTTGTTACCCCAGAGATAAATGAGTAATCTACTTTTAAGTCTAAGGGTGCACTGCCCAGCACCCCTGTTATCCCAGTATACATTACACAATAACGTAAGAAGATGTGAAGATAAAAATCATGTCTAAACCGTACAATGCAAGGAGAAAAAAAGTCCAGCCCTTCAGTGGAAAATATATAAAATAATATCTTCTTTATTAACATCACTTTAAAATGCATCCACATGAGGGGGAGAGAGAGAGAGAGAGAGAGAGAGAGAAACAGAGAGAAACAGAGAGAGAGAGAGAGAGAGAGAGAGAAACAGAGAGAGAGAGAAAGAGACTAGTACACAAAGGTGTGTTTTTCAACAATATATATGCATTGTGTAAGGGGTACTCTTTCTCATTATGGAGAGCCCATGGTACACTGAGTATGCGTGCACAGTATTGTAGGCCAGGCGATGCTCCTGGGTACGTGTGATCCACAGGAGCATTGTCTACTCTACAAAAGTCATCACACATATCAACTAGTCTCCATAATACAAATAGTACCTACCCAGAGGTTCCCCCTAGGGCCTTGCAACTAGAAATGTTGCTCTCACCTGCTTTTTTCTGATTAAGGGCTTTTACCCTGAAATAACTAGTTGCAGATGTGAGGCTGGCTTAGCTATTTTTCTAGCTTTGCTACATAGCCATGGTTAAAAGGCAGGAAGGAATCTCTGCCAATCTCTCTGTGTGAAAGATTATTGCTGCTGTGTTCTCCTTACTGTTTACCAGCTTGCTATGCAGCAAGTAGATATAATTATCGCTCCTTTCTATTCAGCTGAACATACATCATCTGTATAGCAAAAACAGACTCTCTCTCCAGGTAGGAATCAATTTGTATCCGAACTGAATTTTTCAAAAAAGTCAGCAAACAAAACACATCTTGCCTGTTTCTCTCATCTCTGCTGTGCACATTGGGAGTCTAGCAGGTTAACAGTGAGTGGTGTAACGGTGTAAACTGTACTATCCTTTAACATAACAGTGACCATGGAAGACAACATCATAAATCCATGGCAGAAAGTGTAGCTTGTGAATGGCAATGACTGGTTCTGAGGTTCCACAAGGTTTGCACGATGAGATACACAATTCCATAGGATTTAGAGAACCTGCTTGAGTTTAGATAAATGATATATACTGAACATTAGAGGCACACATCATAGAAGAGTTTCTTGAGGTCTAAGCATTTATTTGAAAATACCATGAAGCTATGAGAATCTTGATGACCTCAAGTGGAGGAGTACCAGGAGTAGGCATTTAAATATCCATTATTACTATCAAGCAGTGAGTTTTTGCATTTCAGCGACAATGATTCTGCATATACTGTATGATTGGGTTACATGAAAGAATTGTGTAGACTCTACAATGGACAGATAATGGAACCAACATCATACACTGAGCATCAGAATCTATGCTATATCTATATGCACATCTGGTGTTGTGATAATATTTTACAGGATGTTACTCTTTGTATAATGTTTCATAGTAATATTCAAATACAATAGAACTAAATAGGGTTTTCCAGGCTCCTAACATTGATAAGGATAGGTCATCAATATTTTATCGGTGGAGATCTGACCATTGAAGTGAATGGGAGCTGAGCTACAATAGATGTTGAACGGAGCTGTGCTCCCGGCGCAATGATCTAGCTAACTGAGGTTTCAAAGTGCGAGACTTCGCTCTATTAGCATGACGAGGGGATTCAACAAGACAACACTTGGAACATGGAATATATTGTATTATTGTACTTTGAAACATCCATATCCAGTAGGATCTGGGACATATACTGTACATACCGTAACATCAAAGCTTTATTCCATTGACTTCAGCCTTTACTTTGTATGGCCGTCTTTGGTCATGTAGAACTAGACAAAAACATAAAAAAGTGAATCCTGGCATGAGAAATGCTGAATATTTTACACATAACTCTATCATTTATAGTATATGTATATATCTTGTAATGAATTGTAACAGGTCTTTCTGACTTATAAGTAAGCAGTGAGATTTCTTAATTTTTTATTTTAGGAAGCAGAATAGCCCAGCAAACAATGGGAGGCAGCAGAAATCAGACAGTATGGAACCAAGATGCCAAAATGGCAGTAGGAAGCTCAAGGCCGTCTTACACAATCAATAGCTGTTGGCCATTTGGCCAACAAGCTACACTCCCTCCTGGCTCCCTCATACACAACATGTTCGGTTTGGCTGAAGCTTTATGTGTATTCAGTGGGGAGAGAGGAGAAAGCCACTGCCAGCCACTTCCAATGGCAGGTTATCTCCCATGAGAACAAAAGGATAGCTAGAAGATATTCATATCACCTGATCTGATCCTTCTCTCGCCTGAAATCCTCTGTCAGGGGAGAGTCGGGAGCTCTCCCATTATACTGTCAGGCAATAGCGCTGTTCTTGGCGGGTTTGACCAACCATAAACTAATGTGTATGGGGGTCTTTAGCCAGGAGGCTTATATAGTAGCAGCATAGTCTTGGTCTGACCTTTTGCTCAACATTTTTCTACACTGAAAACAAAGTGCCCTCTTGTCTTTTATCATTTCTGTGTGGAGACTTTTTGGCACACACGCTGGTTTCAAGCAGGAACTTTTACAAAAAGAAATTCATGCCAATTCTCAGGTTTTGAAGAGATTTATTTTGCTCTGCAATCTGGATCATGGCAAACCAGATGATATGGTATATTTGCATTTTTCAGAGTAATTTGTTACATTTCCTCAAAAAAGACTGGTGTCTAAAATGAGAACATTATGGCTTTGGACATGCTTGTGTACCTGGTGGTGAAATAGGGTTGTGATTAATGACAGATCGGTATCAGACCCTGTTCTTTAGCAACATGAAAAACCAATACTGATCGAATTTTAATTGGTCTTTTTTCTCCCACAATAGGGAAAATGATGTGCAGTATTAGGGTTTCCGAGATTAAGATGGTTCTTTGAGACCAGGAACCCCTTTTGATATTGCCATGCAGTATGCAGGAATAAAAATAAAAAAAGACTCCCCTGTCTCTGGCACTCTGGTTCCAGCACCACTCTCCCACCTCCTTTGCTTAACTTCCTTGCTGGACAGGAAATGTGACAAGGGATCTACAGGCACATGACTGCTGCCAGCCAATGACCTCAGCAGTGACATGTGCACCAACGGCTCGTGACTGCAGTCACCAATGAGACCACTGATTGGCCAGCAGTGATGACATGTGTGTAGATGACATCAAACTTCCAAAGCAGAGAAGGAGGTGAGTCTCTACAAGTGCCACTTCATAGTGTTATATACTGATACCAAGGAAATTAAATGTACACTTGGATTTTCTGACATTTATTATGGTTGTGTTTATTATGAAACTTGGTCAAGAGTGAGAGACACACCAAGATAAATTGTCTTGCACCTGTTAACCTTATGGTTTCCTTTTTTCAGAGAATTACTGAAAATACCTGGTTGTCTACAAGACTGCAATACATAAAAAAATAAAAAATTAACTTTAAAGAGTACCTTTCATCAGTTTAGCCATAGTCTAATTATGGTCTTACCTTATAGGGCGGCCCCCACTGATGCCATGTTTTTCCAAAGATCCCCCGTTTGTGCGCTGTTGGCCGCGTTGATTTCGGCGCCCTATATTATAATGAGGCGACTCGGTTATACTAGGTGGAAACTCGCAGTTTTGTTCATTCTCCCTGGCTAAGAGCGGTGCGCTCTGATTGGATGCGCGTTCGAAGCCAGAGAGAAGAGAACCGACCCCAGTGAAACTGTGAGTCTCCGCCTAGTATAACCGAGTCGGCTCATTATAATATTAGGCGCCAAAATCAACGGGGCCAAGAGCAGATAAACGGGAAAAAAAAAGTGCCATGGCATCAGTGAGGGCCACCCTACAAGGTTAGACCATAATTAGACTAGGGCTAAACTAATGAAAGGTCCTCTTTAAAGGTGTTATCCAGACTTTTAAACCTAAGTTGGTTCAGGCGATGCCTCCTTTTCATTATTTACATAGGTCCATACTATACAACATGGTACTTTTCATAGAATCTGTGCAATTGCAGCTTTGTCCAATTTATTTGAGTTGGACCCCATAAATTGGTTATTGATGACCTGTTATAAAGATAGGCTATCGGTTTAAAAAAAAAAAACTGTATAAGGGTAGGTTCACATGACTAGAAAAGGAAACGGTGATGTGAACCTACCTTTACCCCTTTAACACTTCTTGGCTCATTCTATTACATTTTTGTCATGTATTTTAAAGTTATGAAAACTTTGATTTGGCTGCTTTTCTGAATTTCCCAAAGAATATCCCTTTATGACGAATTACTTCATCATGAAGCTAATTTCTTTGTAAGTAGCAGGCGCAATGACGGGGAACGGCGATTGCACCACCCCCTGCCATTGAACCCCTCAGATGCCGCCTTCATCGCTGAGGGCTTTCAGGGGTAAAAAAAATTTGAATAATACTCACATCATCCATTTGAGCATGAAGAGGCCACAGCAGCCATCATTTTTGGCAGATCTCACACAAATTCTCGCTCATGGTGACGTATGACGTTACCATGCTGGCCGGCATGATGACGTCATCACTCACTGCACAAGATTTTGCACAGGATCCTCAATCAAGATGACTGCGGCAGCCTCTTCTCGCTCAAACAGATGAGGTGAGTATGCCTTTCTTACACCATTTTAGGGAAAATTGATTAGTTACCACGTAGTACAAGGAAATTCGGCTTTGTGGCGAATCTAATTTTCCCTGAAATTCGTATCAAAGTCCACTGCATATCAGGGGCATTGCTAGGTTAAAACATTCGGGGCCTGGGACTCTGATGTTTTGTCATGCCTGCCATCTAGATACATCTGAATCTAATGCCCTGCAAGAGCTGAAGGACCTGTGATGACATCACAGTCCATGTGATCAGTTCTAAATGCAGTAGCTAAAAAGGACCTGCGATGATGTCACCATCATGTGACCAGTGCAGGAGAGGATGGCTCAGCAGTGAAAAGTAGTCCTGGGAAGAAGCTGAGGCGATGTCTGTACATGAGGAGAGGTAAGTGAAGGGGTAGATCACTCAGTGTGAGAGACAGAGCAATCTTGGGAGTTGTAGTTATTTAACTGGGACTGTATGTTAGGGCTGAAGGTAGGGAAGTTATTAACATGGGACAGTGGGGTGGAGTGATGTTATTTACATGGGACTAAAAGTTGAGGGGATGATGTTTTTACATGGGAATGCATGTTGGAGGTTGCTGGGGCAGGGTGATGTTATTTACATTGGACTATATGTTGAAGGCGGCTGTGGGAGGGAGTGATATTATTAAATGGGATTGAATGTTAAGGGGTAATGTTATTTACATGGGACTGCATTTTGGATGTGGCTGGGGACGGGGTGATTTTATTTACATGGTACTGTATGTTGAAGGTGTCTGGGGGAGTACTTATGTTATTTACATGGGACTGTATGTTGAAGGCGGCTGGGGAGGGGGTAATGTTCTTTACATGGGACTGTATGTTAAAGGCGGCTTGGAGGGGGTGATGTTATTTTCTTGGGACTGTATTTTGGAGGGGGCTGTAGATAGAGAGGGATGTTATTTAGATGGGACTGTATATTGGAGGGGGCTGGAGAGATGGTGTGATGGTATTTACATGGGACTCTATGGCGGGGTGAGGGAAATAATGATATTTACATGGGACTGTATGATGGAGGGGCTGAGGAATTATAATTTCTGAGGACACTAAACAGAGGAATATAAATACAAGGGGCACTGCAGGGGGCATTATAAATACTGGGGTCACTTCAGGGCGAGCATAATAACAGTAGGGGGCATTATAAATACTGGGGGGCATTTTAAATCCAGGGGGAATTATAGACATTCTTATTACTACTGCGGGCTCTATAGGAGGGACATAGATCCACCTTATTTCTACTAAGAGCACTATGGGGGGCCTTTTTACTACTGAGGGGTCTGTAGAGAGCCTTACTACCACTGGGGGAACAATAGAGGACTTATTTCTACTGGGGGCTCTTTGAGGGCATTATTAATACTGGGGGGCTCTTCTACTAATGGAGGCATTCTTGGGGAACACTATCACAGTTGGGGGCACTGTAGGGGGCAGTATTACTAATAGGGGCATTCTAGAAGGGAATTACTATTGGTGGGACTATGAGGAGCACTATTACTATGGGGAAGATTATCTGTATGGCACTCATTTTTCTACAGCATAGTACTTGGGGTACAGAAAAGTAAGGAAGCTAAGATGTCTGTGTGTTACACTCTGCAGAGACGACGTGGCTAAAATAAGTTGTCCAGACCGAATGGAGAAGATGATGACAGAGAAGATCTACATCAGAGGAGATGTCACCTGGGAGGCCCTGGATGTGAGAGGTATGTGCTGCTGTATAGCAAGAACAGCAAAATGTTTCTGGGGGGGGGGGGGGGGGGGAGTGTTGGTCGACTTAGAGAACTGGGCCATATGCATTGGGGCTTGGGTCCCGGATCATTTGAGACCCTAGCAACGCCCTTGCTACAGATACTTCAATTCGCTCAACCCTAATTCTAATTCCAAACACAAAGGGAAAAATGTAAATGTTTTCCACAAGCCACATCTCATGCACAAATTGGCAACTTTTTGCCGTTTTGTAATTTTACTGTTACTCTTTCAAAGTGAGAAAAATTGGATTGTGTTTAGCAGTGGGAACATGGCTTCCCAAGGCCCACAGATTTATTATCATAATTTACAATAGAAATTGGCATATTGTGGTGCAAATCTACATCTGGTCATAGCAGGTGGTAGGTTTGCTCTTCTGGTGCACAAACAGCTAAAATATGTGCCAAAATTACTATGAGGTGTGCACCTCTAATTAAATTAGTGGTATCTTACTCCAGCTCCCCTCAGATTAAGACCACATCGGTTATCCCATGACTAATATAAGAAATCATCATTTAGTACAAGACAACCTCTTTCTAACAAAGCTAGAACCAGCCCTGTACCTCACATGGATCCAGAGATCTCCCCACAAACTCTGAGCCATTTCTCTTGCATCAAACATAAAAGAGATGGAAACGCCAAGAGACCACATTACAAGTCAATGGAACCTGGCGGGCGGTCACAGTTCAGGGTCATTGTATGATCCGCCAGAGCGTCTTGGCTTTTATTATACACAAAATCCATGAGGCAGTGTTAATAGAGCCTTAGCCAAGAATGGTCTCATCGGTGAGGTCTGAGAGTTGGATAAGATGGATCCTTTAATTTGCAATGTAAGGCTATTTATTGGGTGCTTGTAGGCTTCCACTCTTACTCCTGTTCTTGTCAGTAAAGAGGTGATTGTGTATGTGTCATTATCTCTCCCTTAAAATGAATGCAAATGTACTTTTTTTTTTTAACACTGTGAGAGTCCTACAGCCATACTTGTACATTTCTGATCCATCCTACGTTTCTACTCCTAAGATCATGGTAAACATTTAAAGGGCATCTGTCAGCAGATTTGTACCTATGAAACTGGCTGATCTGTTACATGTGCACTTGGCAGCTGAAGGCATCTGAGTTAGTTCACATGTTCATATGTGCTCGCATTGCTGAGAAATATGATGTTTAATATATGCTCTAGGAGGGGGCATTGCCATTACACTTAGAGGCTCAGCTCTCTTTGCAACTGCTGCGCCCTCTGCACTTTGATTGACAGGACCAGGCAGTGAAAATGTCATCACACCTGGTCCTGCCAATCAAAGTGCAGAGGGTGCAGCAGTTACAGAGAGAGCTGAGCCTCTAAGTGTAATGGTAACGCCCCTGTTGCTCCTAGAGGCTAATTTGCATATATTAAAACATCATGTTTCTCAGCAGTGCGGGCACATATGGACATGGGACCAACACAGATGCCTTCAGCTGCCAAGTGCACATATAACAAGTCAGCCAGTGTCATAGGGACAAATCTGCTGACAGATTAAATATACTTTAAATGTTGAAGGAATTTTTTATTTTTCTACATTAATATACAGTATATATAATGTCTTACATAGTTACATAGTATGATAGAAAAAAGTCATATGTTCATGAAATTCAACCATTGTTTGAGAACGGACGTGGAATAAGGGAAGAGGAGTGAAAAACAAGAATTCTACACTTGTCATGAGCATTAAGGTATTTAGTTGTAAGAAATCTTTGAAACTTTTTTTCAAAACCGTCTCACTGTTCCTGTCACCACGTCCCGAGGTAGACTATTCCACAGATTTACAATTCTTATGGGGAAGAAGCCTTGACACCTATAGAGACTGAACTTTTTCTTCTCCAGTCGGAGGCAGTGCCCCCTTGTCTTTTAAGGGCATTTTACATGGAACAGTTTTTCACCGTATTTTTTGTATGGCCCATTGATATATTTGTATAGGTTAGTCATGTCCCCCCTTAGAGGTCTCTTCTCAACACTAAATCAATCTAACTCTTTAAATCTTTCCACATAACTAAGACCCTCCATGCCCCTTATCAGTTTAGTCGCTCTCATTTGTACTTTTTCCAGCTCCAGGACATCTTTTCTAAGGACTGGTGCCCAGAACTGAACGGTATATTCCAGATGAGGCCGCTCTAACGCTTTGTAAAGTGCTAATATTACATCCCTGCCCCACGAGTCCATGCCTCGTTTAATGCATGACAATATCCTGGTGGCCTTAGAAGCAGCTGATTGACATTGTGTGCTGTAATTTAGTGTATAATGAAAATTAATTATGGTGAGAAGTCAACTTTGAAAAAAAAAATTACTAGTAATAATAATTAATATGCAAGCATATCCTCCAGATATGCCATCAATATCAGATCAGTAGGGGCTGGACACCCAGCACCCCAACCCACCAGCTGTTTTGAGAAGCCACAGTGATGGAAACTATAAAGGGGCCATGCCAGGGTACTGCAGCTCAAGTGAATGGGAGTTGAACTAAAATATGCTGGCTTCAGAAACTACGCAGTGTATGTATAGTTTCTTATGCAGTTGATCAGCTGATCGGTGGTGCCATGTCCCAGCCGTCTCGTAGATGAAGTCTTTAGCAGAAACCTGGCCTTATCCGTATGGCTCAGCAACATGGCTAAGCTGATAACTCAAAAATTAGATTGTACATGGCAAAAGTTTAACTTTAAGTTGGACTTTACATCGTAATTTGCTGAATATGGTATCAAAGGGCAAACACAGCAGACCATGTGAGCAATCACTTCAGCTGTTAAAGAAACACGGATCTGCCTTGTAGGATTTTTGTTCTTCTCACAAAGATCTAATCGCTCCTTAGCTCCCATCTATTGAAACAAGCATTTTATTCTTGGGTTCCAATCCCTCAATCATCAATAAGGTCTAGCAGGTTTTGAATCAAAGTTACAGTTTAGACCAGGCATGCGTAACCTGTGGCCCTCCAGCTGTTGCAAAACTAAAGCCCCCAGCATGCATTGACAGCCTACAGCAGGGCATGGTGGGAGTTGTAGTTTTACAACAGCTTGAGGGCCACAGGTTGCGCATCCCTGGTATAGACCCTAGTGGCAAGTGATTTGCTCCAAAGGCAGCACCAAATGGATTTTTCTCCTGAACTTTTAGGGGACCCTTAGGGGCTGGACCCATTAGGAGATCCTCTGGTATTATGGTGGGCCAGTCCAACCCTGTGTATCAAATGGGCACTCTTCTGGCATAGATTTGGCTATTAAAGTCTATAGGAACAGTATGTTGGGATGGAAGATTTTCCCAGCGTGTACACTCAATGGGGGTCGTTTACAAAGACTGGCATTTTACACCTGTCTTTGATTCCCCCCTGCACTGCCAGAGGATGCGCTTTTTTTACAATTTATTTATTCAGTTTTTTGTTCCAGATATTGATATGTTGTCAAATTTTTCACACATATTTGTATTATTTTTTATATTTATTTTTTATAATGCTGCTGAAATATGGCAAAAAAGGGTACTAATAATACGAATACATCCATTCACATATCTTTTAGACTGAAATAACAATTAATCCAATTAAATGTCTTGGCACTCTTTTGCCAAAACATAATTAATATAGATCTGTAATATGAAAGTTTGAATGAGCCTTAGTGGCCTATGGGGGAAATCACGCACAGTACACAGTTTAAATTTCTGTGCTGAATATTTCTGCAGCATTTTCTATGTGTTGTATTTTTTTGGTGAAATGTAGAATTTCATCTTAGCCTTAAATGCTATGTGAAATTCCGCTTGAGGCTTTTGCTTCAGAATTAGGGCTCATGCACACAACCGTTGGCTGTTTTGCGGTTCACACAACGCGGATACCGGTTCTATCGTTCTATAGTTCTATCCTTGTCCATAATGGGGCAAGAATAGGACATGCTCTATAATTTTGCGGATAGCACGGGGCGGATGCGGACAGCACACGGAGCGCTGTCTGCATTTTTGTGTTCTATTAGAGTCCTTAAAGGGGTTGTCTCACTTCAGTAAGGGGCATTTATCCTGTAGAGAAAGTTAATACAAGGCACTTACTAATGTATTGTTATTATCCATATTACTTCCTTTGCTGGCTGGATTCATTTTTTCATCACATTATGCACTGCTCGTTTTCATGGTTACAGACCACCCTGCAATCCATCATTGGATCTGTCGTTTAGGGACCTCAAAATACATACTGGCTGACAAATACTGATGCTAAATAGTGACCATGTGGAAGTAGCCTATGGCTCGTATGTCCTGCTTCATCTAGGCCAGTGATTGCTAACCTCCAGCTATGGTGAAACCAGGGGTGAGATTCAAATTTTTAACAACAGGTTTCCTACTTGCGACACGCGACATCACGACACATGTTTACATATGCATACACCATATATATGCAACACACATACACATAAATACACCATATATACACTACACACACATACCACCCAACTAAGGAGCTAAACTATGGAATGGAAGCGCTCATCTGTAGCTGCCGCTGCAATTTTAACAACTGGATCTGGAGAACATGAGGGAACTGGCTGAATCCCATGCCTGGGTGAAACTACGACTCCCAGCATGTTCCATTCATTTCTATGGAGTTCTGAGAACAGCCAAGCAAGTATACATCTTGGGAGTCGTAGTTTTACCACTTTTATCTCAAAATATGTTTATTGTGTTCCTGAATTTTTACATGAAGCAAAGCACAATTGTGTTATTTATGAAATAACGGCATGACCATGACATCACCGCTATGGATCAGAACTGCTGCAATACAACTAGGAGAGAGCTGAAGAAACGAAGTGACCTGTAACCACCGGAAAGCAAATAGAACTTGTATGGAGGGGAAAAGAATGTTGTTGTAACATATTTCTATTGTTTTTGGTGTGGTCTTTTTAAACAGATTTAAAATGTGGAATTGAATCCATTTGCAGTCCAGATGAACTAAATGTACTGAAGCCAAGCAAAATAAAGTGATATTATTGAAGTTCTCAATGAATGTAATGTTTCCAGACACAATGCTCCATGCCCATGACATACTGGTCCAAGGAAATAGATTCAGTTTATAATGACTGTGAAGGCCTGGGCTACACTGTCACTTTTTCTAATGCTACTGATTGATTTTAACAATTGAGTGATAGCTGCAGTCCACAAGATTGCATACAACCTAACATAGTGCTTGGACTGTAGTTGTCACTAGTCTTCTCCTGTGAGAACAACTTAATCCTGCCTCAAGAAACCACTTGAGAGACAAGACAGCAGAGTGATAAACGAAAGACAGCTTTACAGACGCTGCTGCAAGGTGAGGGACAGCAGCTCATACACCACCACCTACCTAAACCATCGCTAGGCCAGACTAACATTAAGGCCTCCTGCACACGAACGTGTGCTTCATGTTGCCGTATTGCGGATCCGGATTCACTTCAATGGGTCCCCAAATCCGGAGATGCGGAATGGTGCGGAACGGAAGCACGGAACGGAACCCTACGGAGTTCTACTTTACACCAGTTTGATAAATGACCCCAATTATGTCTATTAGGGTCACTATTTTTTCAGCAGTATAGTTCCTGGGGCATTGGGGAGCACAACGGGCACAGTATTGGGGGTGGCAGCAGGATGACACTGTGGGGACACTAGGATGGGGAGGTTGATGTAAAAATTGAGAAACCTAACGTGTCTGTGTTACAAACTGTAGGGACGAGATGTGGCTGAAAGAATTTGCCATGGTGGTCTGGGTCAAATGGAGGAGAAGTGGAAAGAGAAGGTCTACATGACAGGAGATGTCACTGGATGTAAGAGGTATGTGGTGCTGTATTATCATCCATGTCTTTTTTATTATAATTATATGTATTTTAAACTTGGCGACCAAATTTTTCAGTTTAGGACCCAATTTGGGGTAATTTGGGACTGTGGCGCTCATGAAGCACCGCAGCCTCTTCATACAAAAAAAAACTAAACTAAAATGGAGGGAGGGGCCCAAGTTGGGTAGACAGCCCCGGGCCTATCATGCACTTAATTCGCCCCTGGCCTGTAGTATAGTGGACACTTATATCCACAAGTGCCTGCTAGTGCCAATCTATTGCCATCCAACCAGCCACTGTACCTCCTCCTCATCTAGTGACTGAAACTACACTTTGTATTTATTGCTGCTGGATGTGCCACAAGTTATATTTTGTATCACCGAACCCCAGGGAAGGACAGCCTGAGGGAGTACACTGTAACACAACTCTTCATCGGGGCCACTACCACTCGGATCCTCTGCACAGGCTCCTCAGGGGCTCGCTGCATGTGTGAAAAACGCATCAAAAACTCCACATGGAAAAAACTGAAACACTGAATGAAATGGCAGACAAAAGTGATTTTAAACGCGCGCAAAACCATCATTTTCTCCCTGAACAGAACCTGACTTATTCTGTATTCGGCAATTTCTGCAACTAAATCTGCCATGTGTGAAGGGACCCCAAGGGTAGATGCACACTGCAGTGTTGTTTATGGGGATTTTCGTGCAGTTTTTGCTGTGTTTCTGCACCAAATTTGAACCAAAATCCATGCGTTATTTGCGGATTTTCATGGATTTTAACATGGATTTACCTTGGATCTCACCCTGAAATCTGCACTATCCATACAATTTCAAAATCCGCACCGCAGGTCAATTTCTGCGCACTGTGCTTATAAGATTTTGAAAATCCCATTTACTTAGCTGGTACTTTATTAAGCCTCATGCACACAACCATATTTTGCATTCATGACCGATCTGCACTTTTTGTGGATAGCACACAGACCCATTCATTTCTATGGCTCCGTATAAAAATAGATGTCATCTTTGTGCTGTCAAAATCTATATGTCCGTTCCATTAATTATACAACTTGTCCTATGCTTGTCCCATGCTTGCGACTTGGTGACAGATGAGTGGCCGGGGACAGGGCAGGGACTTTGGCTCCAACAAATTTACCATCTTTTACGCCTGGAAATAGGAGTTGTTTTCATTCCAGGCCCATGGACTGGCGGATGTGCGCCTTATTCATGACGAGATGTAGGCCTTCTCATAAATTAGCCAAATCCTCGTCAGCACAGAGGGAAAACAAAATACTTTTGTAAAATGTTTTTCTTTGTAAATGACCCCCAATGTGTCTTGGTAAACGGGTTTTCATATGCTTAGGATCAGTTATGGTAAGTTTCTATTTTCTGCCCATTGCTTCTCAGCATTCCAGTTCAGTATTTTTTACAGGTTTTCTGAATTCCATTGTTTGAGCTGTGCGATCCGCATTCAAAACACCTTTCCCATGACCTCACTGTAAAAAAAAGGCGACCATATGCAGATGGCCATACTTTTTTCCGCAGCTGAAGTGAAAAACGCTTAAGAAGAAGATCGTTCTTCTTTCAAGTGGATTTGATGATGTTTTTTGCATTTTCACCACCAAAAATGCTGATGAGCATTTAAGCCCACCCCAAAGGGGTGTTAAAGGGGTTTTCAGAGATTTTTGAACTGTGGGTGGAGGGCAGTGGGATACCCCGCCAAGGTCATTTCTTTGCAAGTAGTGGGGGCAATGACAGGGAGTGGCTATTGCTCCGCTCCCCGTTATTGTACCCCTCAGATCCCGCGTTCAAACATGATCACGGCATCTGATATTGATAACAAAGTCTACAATTACCGGCTGGCGTGGTGACGTCATACGTCACTGCACACTGGATTTAGACCGAGATTTTCAAGCAAGATGGCGGCAGCCAGACTATTGCGAGCAAATCAGGTAAGTATTATTTATTTATTTTTTATTACACTATTTCAGGTCAAATCGGCTTTGTGGCGAATCGAATTTATCCTGAACTTCGCGGACTATCGTGGACTTCGATTCGCTCATCACTATTGATGACCTATGCTGAGGATAGGCCATCAATGTTAAAAGCCTGGAAAACCCCTTTAAGGAAGACTGGTAGCAGTTTCTGAGTTTTCTGGTTGTGGTTCTGGGCAGTGACCATACTATTTCTTACAATACCCTTGACTGTTCAGTAATACCATGCATTTATATGAAGATGGAGGTGCTTATTTTCCCACTTGAAAAACGTCATAGCAAGCATGCCGCCATTTCTGATGCCTAACATCACTGACAACCTCAATGGAGAACTGCAGTTGAGACCAAAAACAAATATCTTGTAAAATGCAAAAAAAGAAATAACCTTCTTTAGAGGGGTTCTGCAGTTTGTTTAAACTGATGATCTATCCTCTGGACTAATTCACACAAATGGAGCTTAGCCGCGCCCAGGCCAGTTGATACTAGTCATGACATCACTGGGCCAGCGGTAAACAGTGAGAAGGCCGCGGCGCTCCTGCAGCGCCGTTGCCTTCTCAAAAAGCTGATCGGCAGGGGTCCCGGGTGTCGGGCCCCCACCGATCAGATGCTGATGATCTTTCCAGAGGATAGGTCATCAGTTTAAAAAAACTGCAGAACCCCTTTAAAGAAAATGACCATACCATCGTGTGAATTAGATGCTACTGATCATAGGCTGCAGATTGGAAATACTTTCGGGTTCCTCTGTAACTCTGGCAGCAGCATTATGTGAAAGCTGTTATTTTTTAACACAACAAATAAAAACTGTTCCAAGTGCAGATAAAATGTTTTTAGAAGAGTATTGAATGTTCTTGTATAGATTTACTGAAGAGGTAAGAGCTGAAATACATTGTGCATGCCCGGAAAGTGAAGTAGGTCAATACCAACATTGTCATATCTACAAATGACCAGAATAGAGCAGGCTGGGCCCTCATCACTGTCAGCGATCTGTGGCGGCGTACATCTGGAACATATTGAGTGTACTCTGCTAAACAAAAAGCATACAGAAAACAAACAAAGCAGGAAAACAATGCACTGTTTTCTCCTCTGCCTAAAGGCACAGCTTATAGAGAATCTGTCACCAAGAACTCTTTAAGGGGAATGTGTCACCTATATGTCATTTTACTAATGAAAACCAGATCGTGACACATATATTTTTTAATTTTTTTTTTGTACTCTATTATTTTTTGATGATAGATTTTTTTAAATCTTATTTTCTGTACTTGGTTATGGGGATGGAGATCTTGCCTGAGCTGCTGTTAACAGCATTCAGAGATATCCTTTACAGGAGTCACGTGGACCATGAGAACTAGTGTTGGTAGACTCCGATTGTCCTGTTTTGGAAGAATCCGAATCTTTAAGATTCTTTTACAAAAGACAATGAGTTCACGTTTGCCGTACATGCATTATATACCGGTAGTATGGGCTCCGCCGAAGCCGTGTAAAGATGGCCGCCAGTAACACGAGACTATGGAATCTTGCGCATTTGTGTAACACAATGAATCCGAACCTAGATTCGTTGATTGAGTCACAACCCATCAGGAATCATTATGTAATACAGTTTGACATGTGCCGCTACTTACCGTAATGGCGCATGTGCTAGATTGCATTACTGGTGGCCCTCTCTACTCAGACTACAGTGTAGTCTGTTCAGCCCATACATTCTATTACAGGTACGGCGTTCGGAAACTCTAACAAATTGGCCCACAAATCTAAAAGATTCGGATTTGTCCAAAAGCGGACAAATTTGAATCTACCAACACTAAGACCTCATGCACATGACCGTTGTTGTGTTCCGTTCCGCAAAATGGGGTTCCGTTGTTCCGTTATCCGTTTCCGTTTTTGTTTCCGTGTGTCTTCCTTTATTTTTGGAGGATCACCAGAGATGAAGGAAAGTAAAAAAAAATAAGTCAAGTTTGCCATGCAAATGATAGCAAAAAAACGGACGCGGACGCGGATGACAATCTTGTGTGCCTCCGCGTTTTTTCACAGTCTCATTGACTTGAATGGGTCCACGAACCGTTTTCGGTGAAAAAAATAGGACAGGTTATATTTTTTTGACGGACTGGAACAACGGATCACGGACGTGGATGACAAACGGTGCATTAGCCGAGTTTTCAACGGACCCATTGAAAGTCAATGGGTCAGCAGAAAATCACAAAAAACGGAACAACGGACATGGAACACAACAACGGTCGTGTGCATGAGGCCTAATAGGAACCTGTAATCTGGAGCTGACTCATAGGGGGAAGAATCATGATGTCTTTTATGTCATATAAAAATGTTTCCATACTAGAACCATCATTTGTGACTTTTGGCGCTTCTGACCACTTTCTAAAATGACAAGAAAAAGCTTGGGGCTTAGTGAGCGGGGGCGTCACCTCTGCACTCCGCTGGATTTACTGTAATTTACTCAAGTAACTGATGTATATTATAGCTCAAGTCTATGCCAGCCCCTAACTGGTGCAGATTCGAGTTTCTGGCACATGAAGGGTCAGAGATGAGCCTAATTGATCAAGAGGCACGTGCCTCTTAATAAATTAGGTGCATTTCACTTCAGTGCACAGATCAGGACTTTCATAGGAAATACTAGTCTTGATCAATCTCCACCAATGACTTCTATGGAGGAGTTTTCTAGGCATGCTAAATGACCTGTGCAGAAGTCAGTGTGTAGGAAGGTGGAGGATGTGAGCTTAGTTCGCCATCTATTGTGAAGAGATAGATCCTATATATATAGTTGTTACCTTTCACTGTAATCCTGTCTGTATGATAATGAGATGACTGCTGAAAAGTGTAACAATAATCATAATAAATAATAAAAATTTAAAAATAAACCACACACATTTATATCAACTCCAGTGTTTTAAAAACAATACTGTGTCAGATTACTTTATTATCTCTAGAACCAGTGTAGGGTTCTTGGAGAATTCCGGTGGTCTTGCTCTCCATGGAACTAGAGAACTCAACAAGTCCAAGTCAGTTTATTTGAGACCAACAAGTAAAGCATGTATCCTATGGACTTGATAAGAATATGACTTGCAGGAGGTTTTGTTTTTCCATTTTTATATTTGGAATTGTTGTTTGAGATGTAGAGAACTATGGGAAGCAACTGTAACCTGATCTCTCACTGTATGAAGTCCTGTGTATGGAGTACATTCAAAATGTGTGATCAGTGCAGAGGCAGGGGAGAGGAAAAGAAATGGCTGATAAGTGGAGAAAGAGGCATTTATAATCTGAGGTTAACCTTGTGTTAGTGGGTGAAGAGTGCCTAATGAAGAAAACGGGAAGTATGTAAAACAGTGCAACCTTCTCTGCTTATTAGCCTTAAAAGGTTTTCCAGGATTTTTTAACTGATGACCTACCCTCTGGATAGGTCATCAGTATCTGATCGGTGGGGGTTCAGCTGTTTTGAGAAGGCAGTGGAGCTTCTTTGAGCGCCGCTGCCTTCTCGCAGCTCATCAAGCACAGCACCGTACATTGTATAGCAGCTGTGCTTGGTATCGCGCTCAGTCCCATTCACTTGAACGGGGCTGAGCTGCTCCTAGGCCATGTGAGATCTCCACGCAGAGAGAAGGAGGCAAAGCGACATGGTGCGGATTTAAAATCTGTGATGTCAGTCAGTGTCTGTGCGCATTCCACAAAGATTTCTTCGGAGCACGTAGGTAAAATTTGTTTAAATCTCATCCTTGCTGCTGCTACTGTAAGTGGAAAGTCTGCAGCGTATAAGCTGTGTGGATGTACCCTACAGTTTCTACTTATAAGTCTGTACAATAGTGAAAGAGGCTTTGGTCTGAGTTCCTTGTATCAGAGCTGAAGTTTCATTTCATCAGTTAACCGCATCATGCAGAGAGACCACTTATTTTTAACCCCCGACACCTGTGTCACACAGCTTAAGGATGTCCGGATGAGATCTGCAGGGCTGGTGACTCTTTCTGGGAATCCCAGTACGGGCTAATTGTAAACAGGCTTTGCGTGAGCAGCATAGACTTACCATACCCGAAATGACTCAAGAGAGGTGTCGAGCCTCAGTCAAACAGGAAATTGAAACTGAACTCTTACTTGAAGAAAATGAAGACAAACATGTGCAGGTGGCCTATTTTAATCTCACAGTAACACTACAATGGAAGTTTTGTACTGTGTGCTAAAAATAAAGCATGGCAAGTCATTATCTTGATGGTCTGTCATATTATTACAGATCTTGTCACTGGGAAATCTTGTGCAAGGAGTCAGCTGTTTGTTTAAGATAATCTTAAGGGGCCAGTTGGTTTTTACATGATGATTATTCTATTTATCACAAAAGTTATGTGATACATACTATATAGGTCGCGTTACGGGCCATGGCATTTATATATCTTCAAAGCTGCAGTGAAACATCGTTCTGTGTAGGTGCCGTGCACGCAGGAACCACAAAAAGGGTCGTTTCACCACCTGGGCTGATACTGAGAAAGGGGTTTTCCTGCAGAGCACTCGGTGCACTCATTTTGTATGTATTACATCTTCCGAAAATTTCTATGTATCAGTTCAGTGAGGATCAGTTTTACTGCAAGATCACAAATACTCCATCTTTGAGTCCTCAGGATTTAAGGCTATAAAGACCTTTTATACACACTTACATAGAGAATGCTATCAATCACTGATAACACCTTCCTGTGTACAGCTATCAGTGACTGACAGCTATCTTTGTATACACACTTACACAGAGAATGCTATCAATCACTGATAACACCTCCCTGTGTACAGCTATCAGTGACTGACAGCTATCTGTAATGACCTACGTCACGCACAGGGAGGATAAAAGGGAAAGCCCTGCCCAAGGGAGAGGGAAAGGTGGTGACCCCTAACTCACCTTGCGGCTGGCACCTAACTGCCCTGACGTCCCTAGACGGGTTCCTCACCCGTGCGGCGATCACGTGCCTAAACCCTGGCTTTCCCTAAAATGAGCCCTAGATAGTGAACTGGCCGGTGGGATCGCTAGTCCGCACCACTATCACTAAGAGGGAAACACCAGGGAGAGGACAGACAAAACAGACAAACACATACACCCAGGTGGGCGATCACAATAGACCACAAAGGTCCAACAGGGATCCGGAGGGTAGCGTTCTGGACCAACTACCAGAGAACGCAGCAACACAGCTCCAGAAGGTCAGAATAGATGTCCAGGCAGGAAGTTCTATCTCTGGCAACCAGAGAAGTGTGAGAGAGGAATATAAGGAGGTTTGGGAGTGCTGGACAAGGAACAGCTGAGGAGAAGGAGCTACGGATCCCTGAGTGAGCCAAAAGGGTTTGCAAAGCAAACCCAGAAAGCTACCATAAGGAAAACAGCCCTATCTTAAATAGAGCGTGCAGCCAACCGCTGCAACTTCCTGACCCCGGGTATAACGGAGTCAGGCGTGGCTCTCGATACCCTCGTGACACTATCTCTGTATACACACTTACACAGAGAATGCTATCAATCACTGATAACACCTCCCTGTGTACAGCTATCAGTGACTGACAGCTATCTCTGTATACACACTTACACAGAGAATGCTATCAATCACTGATAACACCTCCCTGTGTACAGCTATCAGTGACTGACAGCTATCTCTGTATACACGCTTACATAGAGAATGCTATCAATCACTGAGAACACCTCCCTGTGTACAGCTATCAGTGACTACAACTATCTCTGTATACACACTTACACAGAGAATGCTATCAATCACTGATAACACCTCCCCTGTGTACAACTGAATTCAGAAAAAGCTGAGAAATAAATATATAAATTACAAGTTTTACTGAACAATCACTTCTTATTAGAAGTTTCTTGACAATATTCAGATCACAAAGTGTTGCCATGCTAATACCACCAAAAATCAGCTGCAATCTGTGGGGAAATCTGGCAGTAAGTGCTTAGTTTCGCTGTAGTGTCACCACTGCACAGGGCTTTTATAAATGACTAGGTTGTTTTGTACCGCAGGACAAAACAGCATGAGAAACACTATTAAGTGTATAAAAATGGATATGGTATATAAATTCTGGATAACAAATGTATTTAAATAATGTATTTAAATAACTTGCTTATTCGCTCAAATGGGGAAACAAGGAAATATAATTTTGTTTCTCCCTGATATACATGCAGTGACCCACTTGGCCACTGATTGTAATAGAATTTGATATGTTACATGATCTTTAGGTTTTATAATTTGTTATACTATGCTATGTTATTTGTATATACTTCAGGCTGAATCACATGGTTATTTCAAGTCCCCTGGCAGCTAACCCCTAGGCTTTGCCCGTTCCTTTGTAGTTAGTGGGACTCAGGAAGAAAGCCAGGAAACATCCCAGAAAAAGTTTGAGCAGCCATAAAAAAGAGGGTATGCGTGGGATCTGTGAAGGTAACGCTTGTATTAGTCTCCTTGATTTCACAGGCCTTGATTGCGTCTAAAGGCTTTTGCCCCCCAGTCATACTATTGTGGAAGTTCGCAAGTGCTGATTTTGAGGGTCTACACCCAGCAGTGGGAATGTTTTGTGAGGAAGTGCACTCCTCGGCTGTATCAGGACGTATAGCATTTATATAAAAGAAAATCTCTGTAGGGAGCTCCTGGAGCTAACCCACTGACTCCGCCTGAGAACCTGCTGTGAGTTTGTTAGAACTGTTCAAGTAGTGTATCTCTATTTACATGTGGAAAGGATTTGCACTATTCAACTCAGTAAAGACTTTGAGTTCAATTTTTTGCCAACCTTTTTGTACAAGTCTCCCGTCTTTGCACCTCACCACCAGCAATACCAAAGGCACCCCACCTTTCAACATGCTGGAGACTCCAACTAAGGTATACCTAGGGGGAATAATAACATCAGGCACACCCTTACTTCATAGTAATGGCCCAGGAAACACGGGACCAGGACATCCGCCTCATGAGTACTACCACCATATGACACTAATACCACTCCTGTCCTCTCTCCAGATGCCTCCCATCCAGATTGCTGCATACATGCTAGCATGGACTTCTGTCAGCTAATCATCTCCTTATGGTAAAACTGGGACATATTGTTAACAATGTTCCTTTACTATATAGATTGTGGTTCAGGAGTAAGGGTACACTTTCAGTAAAGCTTACTGCTCCAAACCCATAGCAAAGAATATTTTTAAAGAGATGAAAAGCAAATCATGCTTATTAGCAGTAATACAATATTACCCGGCGCCATCCTTTTTTCAGCCTGTATATGTATGATGTATATAAGGACACAGCTGATAAGGTTTAAAAAAGACACAGGTCCATCAAGTCCACCTTATAATCCCAAGGCTGGCAAATACTACTATGAGATGGTTGCCTACCCCTTATTAGGGGAAATGCTATTGCTAAATTAGTTCTGCCCCATTGGCATTATTGTGTGTGAATGTTGAACTCACATCCACCCTGTGTCCAAAACATTGTTCTCTTGTTAATAAGCACTCCCTGTCGGCATTATAACAAGGGGTTCTGAAGAACAGTAGGTACACTTTAACAAGTGGCACATATAAGGTATCACCATTGCTAGGCGTTCTTCACATTCGCATTCATCTTCACTCAGTGTTAAAAATATCCACCAAAGAACACTTTCAAAATGAATCGCGAAACAAGTGAACATGACCTACTTCTTGAGTAAACCTTACTTTTAAAGTAAGAAACAATGTTATTACTTACTGAAGAGTAAGCATTTACAAGAATGTGTCTGCCGATGAAGACAGACGTATATATTATTCTATATATTTATTTACTTGAAAAAGGACATATTCCTAGCTAAATCAGTGTATTTTTCGCTTTATAAGATGCACTTTTTTTCCCAAAAAGTGGGGGGGAAATGGGAGTGTATCTTATAAAGTGAATACTAATGAGCGCTTCCATTATATAAGTGGTCACTAGTACAGTAGGACCAGTGAGCGGTGAATACAGCGTCCTTCGTGCTGGCTTTAATAACCACTCCCTGGTCTTCTTCCACCGCCGTGCTCTTCTGTGTCCTGACTGTGTACAGCGTCAGGATGTAGTGCACTATGATCTGATGCTGTGCAACATCAGGTCACAGTACAGCGCTGCAGGTATAGCGTGCTGGATGTCCTGAGTGGCGGTTCTGTCTGAATCAGGAGAGGTAAGTTCTTTTAATTATTTTTTGTCTTATATGAGGTTTGATTAACAGGTTCTGATCTGAAGTCTGATTAACACTAAGGTTCTGATCTGAGGTCTCATTAACATTGGGGTCTGATTTGAGGCTTGATTAAAGGGGTTCTCCAGGAATTAAAAAAATGAAAATACTTAAATATTATTTTATAATAATTATATTCACAAATACCTTTCATTTCTTAGAATGGCTTGTTTTGTCTAGGGAGCAATCATCAAGGGAAATAAAATGGCCGCCGTCCTATCAGTACACACAAAACCTGTCCTAATCACACAGGAGGACAAGTTACTTCACCACAATGAGCCATAGTGCTGCCTCATCCTACGCTCTGCTCTGATCCTGAATACAGGTGAATGTGGGAATGGAGATGATGAGGAGACATGAGAGGAGGATGAGGTGTGGCTAATGAGCCGCAGGACTTGTTTACAGTCTCCATTACCACAGCAACACATTACCACAGCCTGCCCTGTCCGTCCTCTCTGTACTTCATGTCTCTTCATGAACAAAATTCCCCAGAGATTCAACTAAAGTTCTTTTCATCTGTATTCAGGATCATAATCCCTGACAAGTAGAGAGGAGGAGGAGGAGGAGGATGAAGCAGCTCTTTACCTTAGTGTTGTAAAGTATCTTGTCCTCATATGTGATCAGGACAGGTTTTGTGTGGACTAATGGGACAGCGGCCATTTTGTTTCCCCTGATGATTGCTCCCCAGGCAAAATGAGCCATTATAAATAATGAAAGGTATTTGAGAATATAATTATAATAAAGTTATATTCAATTATTTTCATTTTCTTAGTTCCCGGAGAACCCCTTTAACATTAGGAGTCTGATCTTAGGTCTGTTTAACATTGGAGGGGGTGATCTGAGGTCTGATTTACATTGGGGGTCTAATCGGAGGTCTAATGAAGATTGAGGGACTTATTCAGAGGTCTGATCTGAGGTCTGATGAGGAATGAGGGTCTGATTTGGGGGTCTGATTAAGACTGAGGGTCTGATCTGAGGTCTGAAGAAAAATATATTTTTCCTTACTTACCTTCTCGAAAACAAAGGTGCGTCTTATGGGTCCGGTGCATGTTAAAAAGCGAAAAAAATATGGTGTGTGTGTATATATATATTCTTATAATCAGATGATCCGTCAATGCAGAGGTTACCCTCTATGTACCTCTTGCTGTCCATTTCAATTTGTCTTTCCCCCAAGTACCAAGAAATGCAACAGTGCTGACATCTCGGCATGGGCGCATAACGATCTGCCGGAGTGATAAACCAAGGTCTCTCAGTTCAAGGATTCTGTCCCTTTCAGCTTTTGACAAGTGGCGATAACTGGCATGTTGATGAACAGGAGGCATCGCACAATAATCCCACACGACTTGATCCTACGTAATTTTTAGGTTTAATGTGGCTACAAAAACCTTTCTTTCAATCTTTTGGGGGCTCTTACATGCTACAGATTGGTACTAGGAGCTTGAAAATTTTATAGTTGTAGATCTCACTTGCCACAGATTGGAGCTAGGTGCTTGAAAATTTGATAATGTAGATCTTAGTGACATTTTTTGATTTGCATAACCTTACGGCTTGTCCTTCTTGGTGTTGCAATTTCAATGTTAAGGGTTATAAATGATGCATAATGACAAAATTTGTATTTGTTCTTATATGGCTTTTAAATGAAATATTCTCCATGTCAATGGTTAGTAGTAGGGATCGACGGATATTGATTTTTTAGAGCTGATACCGATAACCTGTGAACTTTCAGGCCAATAGCCGATAACTTATACCGATATTCTTTCCATTTTTATTTTTTTTAAATGTTTTTTTTTTCTGTTACGGCCTTCACCACATAGGAGATTTTTTTTTTTATATTTTAATAGTTTGGACTTTTCGACATGGCAATATGTGATATGTTTATTTAATTATTGTTTATATATTTTATATGTAAAATTGGGAAAGGGAGTGATTTATACTTAATATTTAGGTGTGTTTTTTTTACTTTTTTTTACTTTTTATTTATTAACTATTTTCCCCTTAGGGGTTAGAACCTGGGATCTTTTAATCCCTTGTCCTATTCACCCTGATAGAGCTCTATTAGGGTGAATAGGACTTCACCCTTTCCCTGCTGCCCTGTGCGTAATACACATGTCAGCAGGGAGCTGACTATGGCAGCCAGGGCTTCAGTAGCGTCCTGGCTGCCATGGTAACCGATCTGAGCCCCAGGATTACACAGCTGGGGCTCCGATCAGAAGCTGCCACTGCCACCAATGAAGAGTAGGGGAGGGGACCCTGTGTCCACTGCCAACAATGACTTTAATACTGGCGGGTAGGAGGGGCACTGCGCCACCAATGTTTTTAATACTGGTGGGTGGGCGCACTGCGCCACTGTTTTTAATACTGCGTCACCAATGATAATTAACGTTTAATACAGAAAGCGGGTGTGTCGGCGCAGAATCACATAGCTGGCACCCTGCCTCTGACAGGGAGCTGTGATCAGCGGCATCAGTTAACCCCTCAGGTCTGGCATCTGAGGGGTTAACTGCCGCTGATTGCAGCTTCCTGTCATATAGGCTGGACACCGCCTCCTGTATTTGTATTAGACGTTAATTATCATTGGTGGCGCAGTGCGCCCGCTCCTCCTCCCATCTCTCCTCATTGGTAGCGCGGCACAGGGGTGAGGGGGAGAGTGACTCCTTCTCCCCTGTGCTGCTGAGGGAACATGGACGCATTATCGGCATATCGGGAAGGTTAGATGCCGATACCGATAACTTTAAAAATCATGAATATCGGGCGATAATATCGGTAACTCCGATAATCGGTCGATCCCTAGTTAGTATAATACACAAGCTACTGGATATTGTATGTGTGTACAATGTCTCAACAATATCTGAGTGTCAGGTGTTATACTATACAGTAATGAGTGTTATCAGTTACACCAAGTTTTACTTTCGGTGCATTGCCCCTTGGTGCCCAGAGTCCCCTGAATGGAAAGAGAGCCTCGTGAATGTTTGCTCCATCAAATATTGGTGCAAATAGGATGACCTATTGGTCAGCACCTCTTCCCTTTTTTGTTAAAGGAGTTCTCCAGTATTTTTACATTGATATCCTATCCATCGTATACAGTAGGTTATCAATATCAGATCAGCAGGGTTCAACTCAGATCACCCATATTGAACAGCTTATTGCAGAAATCGCAAGCCACAGCACGCTAGAACCAGACACAACGTCTTACACTACGTAATGCTTGATTAATGCATGGAGATAGAACCAACCTGAAGTAGAGCTTCTGTCCTTGGGCTTCATAGCAGGGGTGTCTTCTTTTGTAAATGTTATAAAAGTTGATCAGGTAGCAGCTTTTCTAGCAAGCTCCAAACCTTTTAGAAAGTCTACTTTTCTTAATTTATGATTTGTTATTTATGACATCTGTATGTGTATAGAGAAGGTATTTTTTGTGGCACTGACTCTAGGAAACATTACATTAATGCACTGGTGACCATGATGCTTTAGATTCTTCTCCATGAGCTAACCTCAGGTTGGCCAATGGCCATAGATATGTTTTCCCATTAACATACAAATTAGCCATTTAATTCTATGGAGGTGGGGAAGGTAAAAATCTACCAGATCCCTGATGCCATTGTAAACTGAAAATGAGAAGATACAACCAGCCTGGCCAATAATGTCTCCTGTAAACACATAGGTCAGACATAACTTTTAGCTGCCAACTATTTCTCCCCACGCTATCATATCAATGAGCAGCAAGTTATCTCTCCTGTGAACAAAGGATCAGGCGTTCTGAAGGTCAACATGACCGATCCCTCTTTTCCCTAACATCTGATTTTGAGGGAGAATCAGGAGGCCCTAATACACTTAAGCTGGTTGGCCAATGTCTATTCAGGGTATGACCACGCGGCCAGCTCTGCAATAATATTCAGTGCAGAGTCGACACAGTGTATGGGTGCAATGAGCAAGTAAGCTTATATTGTTCAATTTCGTCTTGGACACAAGAATAACTGTGAGAACATAGAGAGAGATGAGTCAGTCTCCTGTATGCAAACAAGTGCATGAGCCACATGTAACCACTGCGTGGGGAGTGCTGCACAATAGTATAGCTGCAAAGTGGAAGACTTTTCTTTTTTTTAAATTCTCTTTTCTGACTTAAAGCGTAAATTTAAATATATGATTTTTTAAAGAGGACCTGTCAGCAAGATTAACTTTATAAAATAAAGCATACTGCCTGGTAGGGTTGATCCTGCTGGTTAAATAATACCCGACAGATGAAAATCTGATAGCATGGTTCCTGAGATAGCTTCGTTTGAATCCATATACAAATTAAGGTTTTAGTGGGGCAGGTCCTTTGTCCTTGTGCAGGACCCAGGAGGAACCATAGCAGAGGATGGAAGTAGTAGTGGCTCTGGCTGTCACAGTCAATCACAGTGGCTTTCCTCACAGCAATGCTCCCTAGGACCATGCAGTGAAAGGAGGGCACGTCCTGGTTTTGGGGCTCCTGTCTGGTGGTAGTTTGGCTGCCCATGATGTGTGTTTGTGTAGGTGTAAGGCATTGTGTGTGGAGTGCAATGGCCAGCGTATGTGCAATTCTCTGTCAGATAGCGATGTATGGATTTAGGCAAGGATGGAAGTTATGGCCCTCCTTCCTCTCTTTCTTGCTAAAGTCTCTCTCAGTAGAATCTTTGGCTGGCAACAGTATCTAGGCAATAATAGCTAGTGTCCACTGGGTTTCGAAGGCACGTCTGGCCAGGACGTGTACAAGTGTGAAGGGTGTCTTAACAATGTGCCTCACGGCAGAAAAGTCTGAATGGCTGTGGTAGCAAGCTACTTTACTGACTCCTATGCTTGGCCATGGAAATTCTAAGTTCCCAAGTTCTCTCATTGGCTTTTTCATTCTCTCCTTCTGTAGTTCATGCAGAGATCTGTAATCTATGTAACTTGAGGCCTAAGAAGAAGGAGCACATAGACTTTGCCTCCTCCATCTCTGATCTCTTCCTAGAACTTCCTCAAGCTAGTGGTGGAGCCAGCCACCACCTAGCCTCCTACAAGAGATGAGCCAGGACTGTTAAACCTAGCTGTGTCATCCATACATAGCCATGATGCAATGCATAAAATGACAATACATAACAATACAATATATTACATAAGAAACAGTTTGTAGATACCCCCTGCTCTGGGGTACTGCACTAGTCCCTTGGTGAACGTCAACATTTCTGCTTTTCAAACTTTGGCACATCCTGATTCACTTGACTGACAGGTTCAGGCATCCTCATTGTGCTGTTGCTTGGCCCTGTAATCCCGTGCATGTGCCTCCTACAAGAGATGAGCCAGAACTGTTAAATCTGGCTGTGTCATCCATACATAGCCGTGATGCAATGCATATAGCAGAGTAATACTGCAGTTTTTTTTTGTCCAGCCGACAGCCAGCATTTATGCCGGAACAGGCTAATGGATTACCCTGCCGGATTACCAACTCAGCTGCTATCAAAGCATTATTTAATACTTGTGCTGATCTATTATCTTCTCACATGTATCTATAATGTATTACAAGATTATTTTGATTGGATTTTCCCTTTGAAGAAAAACTACAATTGAGTCATTTAGAAAGTGACTGGTAGGCAGACATCAGATTAGCTTCAGTTAGAGATGGGCTTATTGATTTCCTAAGGAAGCAACCGGCATTTACACTTTTTCACTATTTACACCCTTTCCCGGCAGGGTTGCCAACCGTTTATAAATTTCTGGACAGTCCATGAAAATGGACAACCTTTTCCCTGTGTCCGTGAAAAAAAATTGATGTGTGCGTTATTTTTCTAAGGCTGGTGGTTCTTGACTAGATTATTTTGGTGGTAATTATCATCATCATTTTACAGCTCACAGTGGATGCTGGTAAAGAGCTCTTATCAGTACATTGAGCTATAGACCTGTATTACTTATAATCTTTATGATAATTGTCCGTAAAAAATGTTGGCTGTCAGTGGTTTTGGGATAAGTTGTCCAGGAAAAAGAAAAATTCTGGTTGGGAACCCTGTTTCCTGGTCGTCTTAAAGAGGACCTTTCATTACAATAAAAAATCTACACTAAGCATACAGACATGTAGAGCGGCGCCCAGGGATCCCCCTGCACTTACTATTATCCCTGGGCGCCGCTCCGTTCTCCCGGTATAGGCTCCGGTATCTTCTGATTTTTGGCTCAACTGGTAGGAGCGTGCCGGCGTCTCCTTCTCCCTGGGAGAAAAAAAACCTCTCAGGCTAAGAGCTGAGCGCTGCGATTGGCCAGCGCTACAGCCTGGTAGAAGGAGACGCCGGCAGGCTCCTCCCAGTTGAGCCGAAAATCTGAAGATACCGGAGCTTATACCGGAAGAACGGAGCAGCGCCCAGGAAAAAATAGTAAGTGAAGGGAGAACCCTGGGCGCCGCTCTCCATGTCTGTATGCTTAGTTTAGATTTTTTATTGTAATGAAAGGTCCTCTTCAAACATTGGCCTACAAAATGATCACCCCCATTCTACACATTTAACAGGTGTATAATTTTTTTTTTGAACTTCCTTAAAATGATGTCGCAAGTTCGGAGACACAGGTTAAGCCATTTACGATGACGTTTCCTTAGCTTAGGACAAGCCTCAATGAGAGCCTCTGCTAATATTCACTTGTGTGATTCAAGGATACAAGGCTGGCGCTGACAAACACAGCTCTTCTTCTCTGCCCACGCAATCATTAACTGAAATTCACAGACTATTTATAACCCTCCCACAGTAAAATGGAGAACACACTCTGCACTTTGTGGGCGGCTTCTATCTGTTTGCCTTGCAATTACCAGATTAGTTTCCGAATCAAGGCTGGCGTGGGTTAGTGTTTACATCCTAGGATCATGTTGTGGCTTTGTGCCCATCATATTTAAACTTCTCTTGATGACCAAAAGCAAGAGACTGTTCACAGCCTTCTGAAGAAAAATACGCCTGGGTACTGCAGCGCAAGCACTATTTCCCGTATATACAACTGTGGGAGAGTCCCTGAAGTTACAGTTACATCAAAGGGATGACATAATTAGCAACCTCATCAAAGTGCTAAGTAGCTGAATTGTGCTAAAAATATGAGATTCAAAGGTTACCAACAATGGTCTATAGAAAAGTGCACTGAGATACCATCAGTGTCTTTCAACAGATGCAGATTGACTAAAGGCCCTTTGACATGGGCTGATGAGGATGATTATTGTGAACGAACGTTCATATGATTGATCGATAACCAATACCTGGTCCGTAAAAAGGTACTGACGATCACCTTGGTTGATCACTTTGAGATCCCATCTTTCACGTGGCACTGAAAATCTTTGTTTGTCAGCAGCACAAGGAAAGGGGATGGAGATAAATGATCATATTAACCATCATTCATCCCCCATAAATAACTGATCGTTGCTGCAGGGAAATGTAGCTAATGAGCGACGAATGATCAGGAATGCCGGTCTGAGTGAAACGGCCCTCAGATTGTTCTTGACTGTGGTTGACCACATTTTCCTCACTTGAATGGGTTATCTCGGTACCTTAAACTGGGCATGTAGACAAGGTTGCTTTGGTGAGATAATCCTTTTAACATTTCAAAATGTCAGCACAGCAGTTCTCGCACACTAAATCAAAATATCTTTATATGTGGATTAAACTGGAATTATACAAAATTGTAGAAGTAGAATGTGATGAAGTAAGGACTGTCTGATTGGCTCCATTTTTTTTTTTTGCTGGACCTGTGGGGTCTTTATTGTGTAAGCACCTGGGCCCACCAGAGGATCTTCTGGTATTCTAATGGATCGGTACGGTCCATGTTACTATAATAAACTTCAAATTTAATTTCTAATTATAATATTGTTTTGGGTGTCAATCTACAGTATTCCAAAGACTAAAAATGGACAACTCCTTCATTGATTAAGTCCAAAATCAAGTGAGTATTATAGTTAAAGTTATGTTATAGGTAACTGTATTAAAAGGGTTTTTCCAGGGGAATAACAATAAAGGGGAATATTAAAAAAAAAAAAAAAAAATTGCTCACCTCCGCCACTGCTGTTCTGATGCTACTCTGGTCCCTGCTTCTCTGCAATTCTTGTTCCCAGCTCAACACACAGGAAAGGGATTGGACTGCCTGCTCAGCCAATCACTGGCTGAAGCAGGTCACCACTACAGCCACTGATTGGCTGAGCAGAGAGTCCAATCTCTTTCCCGTGTGTCGAGCCAGATTCAGGAACTGTAGAGGAGCGTGGACCAGAGCTGTATCGGGGAATCAATGAGGTGAGTAATGATTCTTTTTTAAACCATTTATTTTTTTTCAAAAGATGATTCCCTTGGAAAAGTCTTTTAAGAGTGAAGATTTATTGGTTCACATATGACTTGTCAGATCTTCTCTTTTTAGTAAATACTTGCATGCCTCACAAAATAAAAATGTTAGAGCATCTTTTTTTACAACTCTGCATTGTGCAGAGGTGGGACCTGCAACTATCTATGGCAAATCCTATTGATATGCATATGTGTTAAGATGGGACAACCCCTTTAAGAAAACAGACAGGTCAGGAGAGCTGTCAGGTCCTCTGAAATTTTGTATTATTAAGGATAAAATCAGAGAACGGCAACCATCAAGACTTGGTTAAAAATTCTACTTTACTGAATTGTTGTTATTGAAGTTTGGTTACTAGTAAGGCAAATGCCATGAAGACATACAGTAAAAGCATTGTATCTGAGACCCTTGTATACGGTGTATGGCCTTTGTTATTTTTATTATTTGCTATATTAATATTGTGCTTCACTTACAATTTATGGAGAATCCCATAGAAAAGTTGCTGATCCAGTAAGAAGAGAGAAGTTACTTACTATCATCAGGTTGTCCCCACTGCCGTCACTTCACAATATGGGTGAAAGTAAAGCAGGCTTTTTTCATACAATCTTTCCGTTTCTCACTACCTTCTCTTATCTCTTTTGTTTCCTTTGGCAGCGCTATCTCATGCCGGTGAAGCTGAGCAATATTTAACTATTGTTTCCTCCCCAGTCTCAGCATTAGGTCACAAGCTGGTGTTGTGACAAATCCTTTTTCCCATGACAAGTCAGAGAGGTCATAAAGACAGAATAGTGAGAAAGGAATTGAGGGATAAAAAGACCACCTATATGTCCTGCACAGTTACCCTGGTAAGGAGATCATAAAGTGCAATACTATGCGGGAAAATGATCAAGGGGTGTATGAGGGTGTAAGCAAAAGCAGAGAGGGAAATAAATGATGATGTTCTTGATCTCCTGGTCATTACAAATAAGCACATTCTCGCAGTGAGAGCTCTGACGTCCATTAGACTTTCACCAGTATCTGTCTAAACCACTGTATCCCTCATATTGACTGGTTCCAGTGGTGACATCAGTAAGTATGGTATGTGGCTTCTGTGACCAGTGACCGGCTGCAGAGGACGCTACGGAAAGCCATAGCTACAGATCTGGAGTGATATGGAATATATATTGTTTTGTACAAAAGGCTCCATGCACTGTGTACCAGAGTATTGACGCTCTGGTAGGGTTGATCATGGAGACTAAAATAAGCCATGTTTCTGCAATCGGTATTATCTTTTTATATGTTGGCCTGGCCCCTCTGAGCACCGCTTCACCTCCGCTTCTCCCTGTTGCCACTAATCCTCACTGCTCTAATGCCTAGCCCTGAAATCTCGCCTTTGCCTCGGTGGCAGTGCTATTGGCTAGGATGACCACTCTGAGATGTTCACTGTGCTTGTGCAAGATTTCAGGCCCAGGCATTGGAGCAGCAAGGATATCACAGGACAGGGAGAGGCGAAGGTGAGACAGTGCTAGGCCAACCCATCGGTGCTCTGAGCATCTCATTTACATATCACTAGAAATAAGACTTTCTCTGCATCACTAATACCGATTGCAGAGAGAAGACTCCTTTTAGTCACCATGATCAACCCTACCAGGCAGTATGTCTTTTTAATAGTGTTGATCAGGTGACTTGCTCAAGTGAATGGGAGCTTAGGTGCAATACCCTGGCATGGCGACTGCACAGTGTACGGAGCTGTCTGCTTCCAGCTCAGTAGACAATATAGTTCCTTGCACTGCAGCTGCCCAAAACAGCTGATCGATGGGGGTGCCGGGTGTCGGGCCCCCACCAAAATGATATTGATCACTTAGGGTCCATTCACACGTCGGTGGTGTTTTGAGGTCCATAAATTGCGGATCCGTAAAACACGGACACAGGCAATGTGCGTTCCGCATTTCGTGACACTATAATAGGAAATGATTTTTCCTATCCGCAGTTGCGGACAACAATAGGACATGTTCTATTTTTTTTCGGGAACAGAATCGCGGATCCGGAAGTGCGGATCCAGAAATGCGGATGCGGACAGCACATAGTGTGCTGTCCGCATCTGTTCCGGCCCCATTAAAAAGGAATGGGTCCGCGCCCGTTCCGCATAATTACGGAACAAATCCGGACCATTCATACGGAGGTGTGAATGGACCCTCATCCTGAGCATAGGTCATAGCCCAGAAAATCCCTTTAAAAATGTTTCTGTATCCTGGAAAGATGGGTCTCCATAGGATAGGAACCCCCTCTTTACTTTGTATACTGGGCATAATTAGACAAAAGAAAATAAAGCTGTGCGTACAACAACTCAGTTCATTTTACTTAAAGGGGATGTGCCAAGTTTGCAAGTTATCCCCTATCCACCACATGGGGGATAACTAACTGATTGCTATCGGTCCCCACTGATCCCGAGAACGGCGTCCCATTCCCCCAATCTGATGGAGCAGCAGGTTGAGCATTCTCTACAGAACTGCTAGAGATAGCCTTGCAGCAGTACCATAGAGAAGGAATAGAGTGGTAGGGTGCAGGATGGACCAGATTGGGGGAGTGGGATCCCCGTTCTTGGGATCAGTTGGGGTCCCAGCGGTCAATCAGTTAGTTATTCCCTATCCTGTGGATAAGGGAAAACTTGGCACAGCTCCTTTAATGAATGGAGCTGAGTATTTTGTTTCATGCTGTAATGTGATGAACTCTACACATTTGCTGGTTTTACTCAATGTATGAGGTGATCTTGGGAAATCCTGAGTTACTCGAACGTTTCCAAATGGCTTCTATATAAATAAACATATAGAAACCACACATTCTCGGTGTGTTTTAATCATTTATTTGTGCTTCATTTATTTTCTAAATTTGTATCACTGTGTGGGAGACTTTTTGGCAAGGCAGTCATTTCCTTTGGACGGGTCCCACAGTGTACTCCAATCACCAGATATTGGCAGACTTATACATATTTCTCAACCATGTGATTCCCAGGGGTCGGTAATGTTAACCTTGGCTGAATAGTGAATAGGGGTAATCTCAGGAATGTCTGCGGACATGAGTGATATTCTAGGAATACTGTGAAAAAGATTTGTTTCAGATAAATTGCCATTTCTCTCCAAACCACCTACTTTATTTCATTTTATGGAATATCCCTATGTCATCTGGATTTTAAGTATTTACTCTTAGATCAAATTACAGTACTTGCATGCATGAACTTTGATAACTTATTTTTTATTTTTAGTATATTATTCATGGTCATTCAATTCATGTTTGATTCTTATTTTCAATTACTTAAAGCAACCCTTGGTCTCGAGAATAAAAAAAAATCACAGTTAGGCCTCATGCACATGACCGTTGTTTTGGTCCACATCCGAGCCGCAGTTTTTGCGGCTTGGATGCGGATCCATTCAACTTCAATGGGGCCGCAAAAGATGCGGACAGCACTGCGTGTGCTGTCTGCATCCGTTGCTCTGTTCCGTGGTCCGCAAAAAAAATATAACCTGTCCTATTCTTGTCCATTTTGTGGACAAGAATAGGCAGTTATATCAATGGCTGTCTGTGCCGTTCCGCAAATTGCAGAACGCACACGGACGCCATCCGTGCTTTGCAGATACGCAATTTGCGGACGGCAAAACACAAAACGGTCGTGTGCATGATGCCTAACACTTATCTGATGCCTTCCTTTTTTACTTGAGTTAAAAAAGCCACTTGTCTAGTGGATTGAGATTATGCGAAAATTTTAGGACACTAAAGTCCAATTCATAAAGGTGTCTAAAAATTTGTTTCCATCTGCGCTCGCCTTTCCGTTCTTCTGGTCCGTTATAGGAGCAGAAGAGCGGAAAGGACGGATTTGTCACATAACTGAGACGAACGGAGCGTACAGATCCCATAGACTGCGATCTGCTAGGTTTCCGTTCAGAGGATCGATTTTGTAGCGGAGACAAAAGTCCTACATGCAGATGTGAACTTAGCCTAAACAGCCATGTCCACTTTTACTCCATTTTTAAAAACTGCTGTGCATGGTGTGAATAGATGTCATTGCTGGTCCAAATCGTGAGTAAATGTCCCCCATCACTAATTTAACAGAATTTGGTGGTAAAATGTCTTAGAAAAAAAGTGCAAAATATATTGAGTGGGCCATGGTGTGCTGCTCGGCAATGGTGTCCTGATAACATAACTTTTCTAATATCTGGTCATGTATACTGTATATTGAAAAAGTGACACTTGAGAAACTTAAAAGGAACGTGTCACCCATAATTTTTCCTGTTAGTTAAAACCAGATAGTGACCCATTCTTTTTTTCTGTTTTTATTTTCTGATTTTTTTTTATTCTACTTTCTGAATATGATGATGGGGGCGGCCATCTTGGCTGAGCTGTTGCTAACAGCACATAGAGAGATGTATTACAGCAGCCACCATGGGTCATAGACACCATAGTTCAGAGGGGTCTCATTGGCTTTTATTGGATAGTTTACTAGACATGTGACTTAGGTCTCATTCTAATCCCACCTGTAATGATAAACTGCAGAAAAGTAATCTGTACAGAGCAAGAAGTGGAGCAATAATTTGTGGCCAGTATAAAAAGTGCAGGATTTTAGGATTTTTTTAAAAAATATAGTGACATGGAAAATTAAAAATAATATCACCCAAACTTCTTTAAAATATGTTTAACATAAAAACTTGATTTAAACAATAGATCATTTTCTGATGACACATTCTTTTTGAAATAGGAAATGTCAGATCTAGCTATTATATAACTAATCATTATCACTATAGCTGCTCAGACATTAACACTTATGGATTTTACACGTCTTATACATTACTAGATGTAGCACCCTTTTTAAAATGAAAATAAAATCTTATTGAGTAATAGGGATTATCAATTTAAAGTTACTTGCAGTTTGATTTTGTTGTCCCCTAAGTTAACTTTACACTACCTTTATAAAAGGTTAAAGATTTGTTATTCTTTCTGGTGTTTCCACTTAAAAAATATTCCTGTTGCTCCCCAAATATATAGGCATACAGCTGCAGCAACACTGTACATTGAAATGTGATTAAATGGATTCCAAAAAAAACCTTCCTTAGAAAGCCAACCAATTGTGCAGGGTCAAAGTTTTCTGCTTCTGAATTTTGGTTGCTATAGAAACAGGAAATTAACGGGAAACGGCTGCTTCCTGCCAGCACAGGAAGTGCCCCTGCGTCGCGCCTGCCATCCGAAAACAAACAGCACTTGCTTTAAGCAGACACAGGCCACCATAGTGGGAAAATACAAAGAAATTCTTAGGAGGGGGAGAAGTACAAGGGATACTCAAGCACTCAGAGATAAAGAACCAAGATAGGAGATGTAAGATGTTGACTTTTCTTTAGAGGAAATTGATAAAAATATAAGAAACATGAAGTCATCCCTTTACCTTTGTCCTTCCTGTTATTTTTGTTACAAAAACTTTCTTGTGGCATAACATGAAAAATTGTAGGCCTCTAGTAAACAGAATGTATGATTTTAATTTGGCTCCAGTTAAAGTGGTCTGGCTGACATATGAGGTAGCTCTCACATGTCTGGAATGAACTCCACTGCTAATTTCTTACACTTTCATTTTTGAACATTATAACCCTGTTGGCATTTCATATGATGTTTATACTGGAATTATACTCATCACTTCAGAGACTTGCAAGAGATTTAAATCACTGGTGGCCTTTAAAAAAGCATACATCCGGTACCATATAAGCAAATCATATGGACGTTATAGGGCCCTTGAATTGGGAGGTCTGGCCCTGGTTGCTACTAGGTGGTAAGAAACGATGTAGTATCGAGGGGAGCTAAAAAAAAAGGGGTAGGGTGAGGTTGGCCATTGGTGTCTTGTCGGCTGAACCCACTGAGAATGCCAGGTTCGGCTGATAGTGTGATGGGTGTGGGAGCACCTTACACTTCCCTGACAAATAATGTCGGGGAGAGATGAATTGGATGAAGTGAATATTTTTCCTGATCCCTTTGTTCTCCCAGGAGATGTGCATAGTAACATAGTAACATAGTACATAAGGCCGAAAAAAGACATTTGTCCATCCAGTTCGGCCTGTTATCCTGCAAGTTGATCCAGAGGAAGGCAAAAAACCCTGTGAGGTAGAAGCCAATTTTCTCCACTTTAGGGGAATACAAAATTCCTTCCCGACTCCAGAAGCAACCCCCAGAAGCATCTGGAAGTGGCTTTCTTCTTTCTCTCCTTTGATTGCACATACAAGTTTGGCCAAACTGAATATGCATATGCATGGAAGAGTCCGCAGGGAGTTGGGAGAGATAGCTGTCAGCCAAATGATCAGTCGGCTTTGAATGTGTATGGCTGCCTTAAGGGTAATGGAAAGGTTATGGAGGTGGAAACAATTATTATACCCTTCTGTACTGGATTACAAAACCTGGCACCCTCTATATACTTCACTGCCCTTTGACACCTAAACACTGTATAGTGGTTCCTCAGGTTACAGTATTATTAATTCTGGGACCACCACTGGTGTGGAAAGCATTGTCACTCTATGGAAAACTAGTAATTTGTTTCAAAGCCACAAAAACATCATCTCAAAATAAGAAAGAATTACTACAACTAAAGCAAGTTCTTATATAGACAAGTCAGTTGGAAAGTCAAACAGGAGTTTCTTAAGGGTCCTTTGTGTACTGTATAGAACACATATGTACCAGAAAAAAAACAAGTAGCCTCACTTGCTGACCAAAGAAGCCCATATACAGGTAAAGAGTACATATGATGTAGTAGTATACTGTACTGTAGAGAGGTGCTACTAGACAGCCAGCTCATGCCCTTCAGTAATACATGTATTTCACTAGTGAAAGGCCTATGATGATTGGCAGTGTCCGTGGCATTGGATGTTGAATGTGATTTAATGCTACGTTGACCCTTTAAAGACCACTGTGTGTTAAAAGTATTGTAATTGTAACCCAAGGAACCAATAGCCACAGGCATTTTTTGCTGTTTGTTGTAAATCTGTGGATGAAATAACCTTTTTATTTAGCTATCTTCGGACTAGTTTCACACCTGTGGCAAGGTTATCTAGCAGGCTGTTCTGGCAGAGGAACTTTGGCAAGCTCTTTGCCTGTCTCAGCAGCCTGCTGGATATCTTGGGAGTCAGGGTGCAGATACCCTCACCGGTCTCTAGAAGTGACAGAAGGGCTTGAATGAGAACTATTCCACTTTGGGTTCTGACATCAGAGAAGCCAAGTTAGGCTACTTGCACACCCATGGTAAGGTATTCAGCAGGCTGTTCGGGCAGAGGAACAGCCTGCCAAATTTCATCGTATCTGGCATAGCCAGAGCCCAATGACTATAATGAGATCCAGAGGGAACCCGTCATGTTTCCAACATGAGCACTAGATTTCGGCTGGACAAAAACTGGTGCATGCTGAATCCTCGCTGAATCCCCTTATAGTCAATGTGGTCCAGCGGTGCACGACCCTATGCGGCTATGCCAGATATGGTGCACGACTCTATGCAGCTATGCCAGTAGAATAGCTCTCATTTAAACCCTTGTGTCACTAGATGAGACTTCAAGAATCTTTTAGGGTCATAGGATGATGTACAGTATCAACCAAAGTAGTAAAACTGAGGTTTTTATTGCAGATTCAGGGGTAAAAATGTGATGAATCTGTTTTCCTGGTTGGCCAATAAAGGTATTACTCAAAAGTATTTAACATTAGTTAGATTTTTCTGGCTGTTGTACCCCATTTTATTTTTCTTGTACATCAGTATACATTTATCATATTAATAGGATGTTAAGTCTCAGTAATTAGCACTGTTGGATTCTGATGGGATCATGGACAATACGGAGTTTGTCTGTTGTCCCCATGATTGTGTTGGTTTCTTCCATTTGCCACAATTTCCTTCCACATGACAATCCCTACAGAAGCACTGCAGAATATGTTGGTGCTACAGTATATACACAATGGGAAATAACTATATATTATCTTCCCCACTGCTAAGTCAGATATTACTGCGGACATCCTGTGATTCTATCACCCTCAATCAGACCTCAGATTAGACCCCCAACGTTTATACAACCCCCAGTCATACCTTGGATCAGACCCCCAATGTTAATAAGACCCTCAATCAAACCTCAGATTAGACCCCCAACGTTTATACAACCCCCAGTCATACCTTGGATCAGACCCCCAATGTTTATAAGACCCAGATCAGACCCTTATGTTGATCAGACCTCAGACCAGAGGGAAAAAAAAAATCAACCTGTCCTGCTCCGGACGCCACCACCACTCCTGAGATCCAGCTCCTGGTCTTCCTGATGTGCTGTGACCCAAAGTTGCACAGTGGGAGGCCACAGAGTGTGCTGATGTCCTTACACTGTGCGCAGGTCACAGCAGACGCAGACAGACAAAGACCAGGAAGTGGTAAGTACAGAGCCCGCACAGGGAGCGCTGCATTCACTGCTCCCCAGTCCTCCTCTACTAAGGAGTGCTTCCATAATGTAAGCACTCATTAGTATTCTCCCCATAAGATGCATAAGGGGGAAAGTGTGTCCTTTTGGGCAAAAATACTGTTAATACTTGACTGCAAAATAACTGTGTACAGAAAATATTTGAGATGCAATTTAGATAACCTAATCCCACTGAAGGCATCTATTTTAAAAGTCATCAAGGTGATAAGAAAGGGCAATAGGCTTAAATCAAATGCAGAAGAATGAGATGTATCTCAAAAGGTAAGGAAAATGTTTGCATGTACTCATAAAAGCTATTAATAGCTTCCACACTGTATGAAAGAAACTTGTCATTCAAGTTTCCAGATATTTTTACAGGTCTTGTGCCACAAAACATATTCTACAGTTTTCAATCCAGCACCTGGATCTGAATACTTTTGTATTTCCATGTCATACATTTTTTTTGTATAGCCACTGAGTTATTCAATAAAATGTATCTGTATAGCGCCACCTGCTGTTTGTTTTTTTCCTTATTCCATAGACCTACTTACTGAGAAGGCCGCACATGCTCAGTGTCATCCTTTAACTGCCTCCTGAGCTGTTATAGGTAGAGCTCAGACACTCCCCCTGAGCTGTGATAGGGAGAGCATGGACACGCCCCCTGAGCTACAGCAGAAAAGACACTCCCCTTGAGCTGTCAGTTTGATATAAATCTAGCAGAGCAATGAGTGGGGAGATCTCTGGATTCACGTGAGGTACAGGGTTAATTCTAGCTTTGTTAGAAAGAGATTGTCATGTACTATATAATGTCTGATTTTCATTTTTTACATTAGTCATGGGAGAACCCCAAGTTATGATATTTAGAGATCACATCACTGAATACATTGCACCTACATGGGCATATTTGCCCATAGCAATGTGTCACCACAAATTTTTCTTGGCAGTTAAAACCAGATAGTATCAAATATCCTTTTTTTGTGTTTGTTTTTATTTTCTGATTGCAGATTTTTGTATTATATTTCCTGAAAATGATTATGGGGTCTGCCATCTTGCCCGAGATGTTCTTAACAGCATTTTGAAAATTGCTTTACGGCAGCCCCATGGGCCATAGACACAATGGTCAGGAGGGGACCTCATTGACTTCTATGGGAGAGTTTTCTGGGCATGCTCTGTGACCTGTACAGAGGTCATTGTACAAGGGAAGAATAAATAAGCTCTGACAATCATCTACTGTAAATGGTGGATCCTGTGTTATCTATACACAGAGGTGGTATCTCTTTATTACAGGCAGGTGTAGAATAATATATAACCTCACTAAAGTCATCTGTACAGACCAAGAAGTGGCACCTATTACTATTCTTAGTGGCCAATGTGAAAACTGCAGGATTTTATAGTTTTTGTTTAAATATAGACAGTGACGTGGAAAATTAAAAATATCATCAAAAATTCTTTAAAACATGTTAAACATAAAAACCTGATTTAGGTCTCTGCAACTGTCAGCAGGATTATCCCTATGAAACCAGCAATGATGCCTGGTAAGGCTGACCCTGCTGATTAAATACAAACCTTTCTTTTCCTGATCTGTTACTGCATTTAGGAGACATATTTTTAGAAATATGCAAATTAGGTACTAAGTGCACTGAGGGCGGGCCCTAGTCACTTGGTGCACCCTAACCCCTTTGCTCTGTTTTCCTGGGCACTTCCCCCTCCACCTGGATGCCTGTCCCTGTCAATGAAATGGAGGGGGTGTGCCCAAGGAAGCAAAGAGGAAAAGCTAGGGGGTACTAGCTGGCTAGGGCACACTTAATCTCTAATTTGCATATTTTTGAAACATATATTTCTCCTAAATGCAAGAACAGATTGAGGGAAAAAAGATATGGAATTATTCAGCAGGATCACCCCTAGTATTCATTAAGGCTGGTTTAATAGGGTTAGTCCTGCTGACAGAAGCCATTTAAGGTTATTACAAGAAATAAAAGCTGTGCTGTGATTGATTGCTATAGGCAAAAAATTATTATTATAATTTTTTAGAAAGATTCATAAATGGACTTGGTTTTATGATCCCTTTCAAGCAATCAGCTAAAACTATTGATGAAGAGTATATGGTCTATTAGGGCCATCAGTCACTGGTTCACTGTTGAGGGGTAATCTAATAGATATTGTAATTTAAAGAGACATCTCTTTCCATCTTTCCAGTGACTAATAGAAGAGGGTTTAAAGTGAAGAGCCCCTTTATAAAGTCCATGTTCCCTTTTTATGCCATGTTTGTCCGGATAGGATGACCGGTTTCAATAAATGAATACCATAAACATATTCTTAATTATGAGATAAATAATGTCCAAACTTTAGGAAAATTTTACTTCTGACTTGAGTAATGTTGCTGTAGAGCGCCTGCTATGACTCAGATCTGCTCCACTTTATCTTTGATGATGCTAAACAGATGGGGAACAAATAACTTGAGCCGTGTGTAAAATCGTTGTAAAGTCCTCTGTTTTCTCCTGTACGCTGCTCCCTACATTCGGCAGTGCCCAGTTGGAAGCCGCTAGACTTCGTTGGTCCACCAGATGGAGCCTTTAAACATGTAGCTCCTCCGTGAGATCCGTTTGTCATGTGTAACATTTTTTTCATGGGCACTTTTGTGGTCACATCTGTGCGCCACATTTATGTGCTCCAGAACAATGCACACATGTCTATTTCCTTACTGATGGTGAGAAACAATGCTTTGCTGAGATGAAGGGAGGAAGCGGACTATAATGTGGATTTATGAGAGACAGAAATTCTAAGGAGCAGAAATGACTTTAAGTCATCTTCTGATTAGCATGAGAAAAAAATGGGTATGGCAGCTTTATACTATTTTTATAGTAGACACAGACCTTCTCATAATACGTGTAGGAGCGAAATGAATGACATTTTCTTCTGGAATGTGTTTTATAAGCTGCAATATATTTTATAAAAGGGCATAGGATGGCTGCTTAGTAAGATTCTGTATATAAGATATATATAAACAGTGCCTTGAAAAAGTATTCAAACCTTGAATATTTCCACATGTTTTCACAATTACACCCACAAACTTAAATGTACTTTATTGGGATTTTATGTGATAGACCAACACAAAGTAGCAAGTATGTGTGAAGTGAAATGAAAATGATACATGGGTTTCAATTTTTTTTATAAATAAATATCTAAAAGTGTGGCGTGCATTTGTATGCAGCCCCCTGTACTCTGATAACCCTAAACAAATCCAGTGTGACCAATTACCTTCAGAAGTCACCTAATTAGTAAGTAGAGTCTACTTGTGTGTAATTTATTCTCAATATAACTACAGCTATTCTGTGAAGGCCTCAGAGGTTTTTTAGAGAACATTAGTGATCAAAAATCATCATGAAACCCAAGGAACACACCAGACAGGTCAGTGATAAAGTTGTGGAGAGGTGTAAAGCAGTGTTAGGTTATAAAAAAATATCCCAAGCTCTTAACATCTCACAGAGAACTGTTCAATCCATCATCCGAAAATGGACGGAATATGGCACAACTGCAAACCTGCCAAGATATGGCCGTCTACCTAAACCGACAGCCCAGGCAAGGAGAGCACTAATTAGAGAAGCAGCCAAGAAGCCCATGGTCACTCTGGAGGAGCTGCAGAGATCCACAGCTCAGGTGGGAGCAGTGGCGTACCGCCAATATAGGCAGACCACGCCGTTGCTATGGGGCCCGCAGCACAGGGGGGCCCGGAGCGCATGGAAGGCCCCGCCCCCTAAGTCTACTCTGCACAAGTTTTTATTCATAGTTCATTGAGGCGCTCAGGCTGCCGTTGCCCGCCCACTTGTGTTATTCCGCCCCCCCCCCCCCCTCCCCTTGGTTTACGCGCCAGCTTCCTATCTGACCTGGCTACAGGCTCCAGCTGCGGGCTCCCGGCGTCTGCTGCATTTCACACTGGCCGATCCTGCTACTAATTGGCCAGTGTATCGCAGCAGGAGCAGGCTCAACAATCACAGAGTGCGCTCGTAGTTTTCCTCCTACCTCCGCTCTAAGCTTACGCGCTGCCCGCCATCTGCCCATCAGCCAGTGAGTGCAGCCTCCCCGACACAGACAGAAGGACCGCTCCATAGTGTGCCTGCCACAGTAAGAAGACAGCAGTCAGTCAAAAAGTTAAAGTTCATGTATGGTTGGATGGGGGGGAGGGCAGCAGCAAGCAGTGTTTTTTTTTTTGGGTGGGGGGCCCTGTAAGATCATAGAGGACTCAGGAGGACAGTGTGGTTTCCTCCTAACCCTCCCCCTTCCCCCGGGGGGAGCACGCTGTCCTCCTGAGTCCTCTATGAACCTACAGGGCCCCCCCTCCCCAGCACATCAGTCACCTTGCGGGGGTGGGGATATGATTAGTGGCTATGTTCACACTGTGCTATCTAACCCCTAAAATGCCAGGGCACCGTACTTACCTCATTCTCCGGCACCCACATTGCTCCTGATGCCCACACAGCCGCCACTGCCCCCATCCCGTCACGCAGATGAAAACATCCAGCGACATGGGGGGGGGGGCAGCCAATAGCAGGCCACGATGGAAACGAGCCTCCCTAGCATCGCGGGTGACGCTAGGGAGGCTCATTTCCGACACGGCCTGCTATTGGCTGCCCCCCCCCCCCACTGGGCATAAGTATTATCTGTATGCGGTGCCTGGGCATTTTGGGGGGCATTTTTCGGATACTGGAGTTTTTTATTTTTTTTTCGTTTATGTATTTTCGTTTTTCTTCCGTATCTTCCTTCAGCCATAACTTTTTTATTTTTCCATTCACATAGATATATGAGGGCTTAATTTTTGCGGGAGAAGTTGTTCTTTCATATGGCATACAATGTAGTGGGGAGCGGGCAAAAAAGATTCCAAATGGGGTGAAAAAATAATAATTCTCCACAGTTTTATGGGTTTTGTTCCTACGGTGTTCTCTTTGCGACAAAACTGACCTGTGCCCTTCATTCTCTGAGTCAGTACGATTACAATGATACCACATATGTACAGTTTTTTTTATGTGTAAATAGTGTAAAATAAATTAAAACTTTGAAAAAAAAGTTATTTACTTTTTCACATCACCATATTCTGACCCCCATAACTTTTTTTTTATAGTTATATCTACTGATCTGTGTGGGTGCTCATTTTTTGCTGTATGAACTGTAGTTTTTATTGATACCATTTTGGAATGTGTGTGCCTTTTTTTATCACATTTTTGGGTGTTAGAGAAGTGATGAAAAAATGGCGCTGGGAGCAAAGGGGTTAAGATGTGGGGATGGGCTATGTCAGGCCTTAGCACAGTGGACACAGGCACTCATTCAGCTGTGCTCGCATACATATCGCGCCCTGTGTCCACTGTCCTGTGCCCACTCTGCTAAAGTCCACATAGCCCATCTATGTCCAGCTTTACCAAAGCAGACGGGCAGGAGCAGTGATGTGTGCTGTGCATGGCTCACTGCAGCCCCAGTGAGCTCCTTACTCCCATACAGCACTGTCATATCAGCGGTGTATGAGAGGTAATGAAAAATAAAATAAAAAAGATTTATCCCTAACTGTTTCAGTAGGTCAAGTATACATTTCTTTATTGGCAAATGGGGGTGTGGCAGGGGGAGGAGCCAGGGCAGGGTTAGGGGGCCCAAGTCAGATTCTTGCTATGGGGCCCAGTGATTTCTATGTACGCCCCTGGGTGGGAGTATCTGTCCACAGGACAACTATTAGTCATGTACTTCACAAATCTGGCCTTTATGGAAGAGTGGCAAGAAGAAAGACATTTTTGAAAGCAAGCCATAAGAAGTCCCATTTACAGTTTGCCGCAAGCCATGTAGGGGACACCACAAACATGTGGAAGAAGGTTCTCTGGTCAGACAAGACCAAAGTTTAACTTTTTGGTCTAAATGCAAAACACTATGTGTGGTAAAAAACTAACACTACACGTCACCCTGAACACACCATCCCTACCATGAAACATGGTGGCAGCATCATGCTGTGGGGATGCTTTAGTTAATTAAGATAAGGGAAGCTGGTCGGAGTGGAGATAAATACAGGGCAATCCTGGAGGAAAACCTAATTAAGGCTGCAAAAGATTGGGGCTGATGTTCACCTTCCAGCAGGACAACGACCCTAAACATACAGCCAGAGCTACAATGGAATGGTTTAGATCAAAGCATATTCATGTGTTAGAATGGCCCAGTCAAAGTCCTGACCTAAATCCCATTGAGAATCTGTGGCAAGACTTGAAAATTGCTGTTGACAGACGCTCTCCATCCAATCTGACTAAGCTTGAGCTATTTGGCAAAGAAGAATGGGAAGAAATGTTAGCCTGTATATGTGCAAAGCTGGTAGAGACATACCCCAATAGACTTGCAGCTGTAATTGCAGCGAATGGTGGTCCTACAAAGTATTGACTCAGGGGGGCTGAATATAAATGCATTTTAATTTATTAAAACTTTTAAAATCTATGTATCATTTTCTTTTAACTTCATACATACTTGCTACTTTATGTTGATCTATCACAATAAAATACATAAAAAGTTTGGGGTGTAATGTAAGTTCAAGGGGTATGAATACTTTTTCAAGGCTATATATATATACTGTATATATATATATATATATATATAGTGACACAGTGAGAGGTTTGGTCTGGGAAAACAGATATTTTCCTCCCAACATGTGCTGCTGGGTTGGATTACAGCCGGGCGAGGTCAAATACTGGACCAGATTTTAAATGCCAGTCCGGGTTTTGGCAGCACCTCGCTGTCCTTAAATAGGCAGCTGGGCTCAGAAGCAATGTCTCTGTGTTGGGATCTGGGAGCCTTGTGTCTGGATGAAGGCTTGCTACCTGTTTGGTGTGAAAACAGGTTGGTGCTGTTATCAGCAAGGACTCTTTGAGGCAGAATTGCCACGTGGTGTGAATTACTACCAACACCGCAAGGTGACTTTTTGTTTGAATATGACTGCTTGTTTTGTCACTTGCCTAAAGTGTGAATAAAACACTGAACTATCTGTAAAGAATAAATCATGGCAACTGTACTTACTGTAGACTTCTTGAAAACGTTTCACTCGTTCTTCCAACGAGCTTTCTCAATTCTGAGTGACTGTACAAGAATTCTCTGGGAATAAATATGTAATTGAATCAACATCTGGTAATTATACCCAGCATGCTGTCTTGACACCTTTTTCTGGGAGGTCATTATCACCTACTGACTCCAATTAGGATAATGGAATCAACATCTTTGACCCCATGCTGGGTATAATTACCAGATGTTGATTCAGTTACATATTTATTCCCAGAGAATTCTTGTACAGTCACTCAGAGTTGAGAAAGCTCATTGGAAGAACGAGTGAAACGTTTTCAAGAAATCTACAGTAAGTCCAGTTGCCTTGATTTATTCTTTACAGATATACCATGACCTGGATAAATGAGAACCTTCACAGACAAAACACTGAACTGTTTGATGCAAAGAACTTGTTGCCTCTACACTGCGTCCGCTAATCATGTCTACCAGAGTGAGTCCCCACAATATACTGTATATATATATAGATATATATATCTATATATATATATATAGATATATATAATAAAATAAACTGGTGGTACTGGCAGAAGACAAGGTAGGGAGAAGGCACATGAGAGAGCAATGTATTGGGGTATGGAGGGTGGAAAGTGATGAATTGTGGGTATGAGAGTACTGAAAGTGCCACTAGTTCGCATCGATGGGCATGGGGAAGTAATCTAATCACGGATAGACATGCTAATACTGTTATATTTTCATTAGCAATGCAATTTGTAAATTTCTTGAAATTTGATTTGGATTCGATTTGGCAAAACTGGTCAGACAGTCCATTGTGGGTCCAAATAAATTTGCCCTGAATTGAAAGTGATCCAATTGGCTTGACAAGTTCTGGATGACATTCTGGGGACTAGGATTATATACAACTCATTTCAAGCTCTTTAACACCAAGCCAGCACCAGTAATTGTAAAGTAACCTGCACTATAGGATTTTTTTTACATAAAAAATAAATGGTCTGAAAAATGTTTGTGTGACGAATATCAGACCTCGTGCCCGCTTGACCTCACCTACGTCGAGCTCACGAGACGCAGTATGGTCACTTGGTGCCCAAAGCGTGACGTTACGCCCTCCAGAGGAGCAGGTAAGGTCAGCTTGTTACAGTTTACACAGACACCTCCTGTCCACGCGGGCACAGAGAGGCAATGAGCTGAAAGCCTTTTCACTGCCGCTGTGAAACAGCACCAGCCCGGGTATACTGCCACCAGCTTCTCGTTTGATATAAGCCCGGTCCGCTAACGGGATTATATAGGGTGAGAAACCAACCCGCGGTAGCTTATACACGGATGTCTGGATTTGTGATCGAGATACAAGATAGCACAAGATTAAATTATATATTTAATCGCATTAAGGGCACACTAGATTTAACACAATATACACAGAGAATATATACGGTGGCCTGAGGTTACAGATACAGGTGATATAGGTACAAAAGGGTTAAGCCGAGCAAAAGTCAGTTACCAGGTAGATGAAAGTTCCTTAGGGTGATAAGGGTGGAATAGTCCTTGGCTGCATTCACGTGGGGGCAGTGATGTTAGCAGGTTCCTGGTCTCTCCAAACACATTGGCACGATGTGACCCCCTTCAGAAAATACACCGCCTGCTGGCTAGCATGGGCATATGACCTGTAGCCGGCCGCTCCCCTCCCCACCTATGGGTAGGGTCCACCCCTCTTTCTCTGGTGCTGGCAGCAAATGACCCATACAGCCCCTTAGGGCTCATAGCCCCAGACCAGAATGTCGCAGGAAGATAGTTCCAGGCCCAATTGATCTTCCTGGGTTCCGGCTACAGCTAGAGTCCAAACATGGTGCCGCTATGTGGTTTCGGTGGGGAGATATGTATAAGCCAGAACCACGTGGATGTTCGGCTTTGCCCCAGGATCGCAAAAGGATAACCGAATTATGCTTGGGATGGACAGACGATTCATAATTCCTTATGAAATGTAGGTGCCAACATGTCTGGGAGGTATCATTAATCCTGGGCAAGGGCTGAGACCTCCTGCTGGGGGTTTTCCTGCAGGATTAGCTTGCCTCCAACCTGGCTGGTTGAGCTGTGACTTTATCCACCTGGGGCTTCCTACCTTGCTAGCTGATATCAGATGGCTGGGGGTGAGAACTTATTTTGTATGTACACTGACTGTGTACATGCCAAAAGGTGAATCAAATGACAATCAGGGCTGCCAATAAATGATAATCCATATTTCTTACAGTATACACACACGCCCCGCAGCCTAGGGTGATGTGATCCTCCTTCCTCATCTGTTCTGTCTTCTGATCTGAAAAATGGCAGATGCCATTTTGAGAAACTCACCCAAATGAAATCATTCAGATACAGGTTTGAACAGAATTTTTGGAAAACTGGGATTGAAACCAGTTTGTTTAGACGCAATTTGCTCATCTGTAATTGTCAATTTTACGATTTAATAAATGATGTGGCCACATGTGCAGTGACCCGTTGGTTTACCGGTAAGGGTTAATGCTATGGTTCTCTACTAACGTTCTTAAAATGTTTACTGTAATGCTGAGGCTGTGCACGTGCAGTGGTACAAATGGCTAATGTGACTTTACTATGCACTCTGTATTCCAAAAGGCCTTATATGGGTAGGAATTAGTTAACTCTCAGTTTTTATTGATAATTGTTGGCTAGTGAGTTGGTCCCACTTTCCCTTGTTTTGGGTTTCCTGGCAAGTAAGTCACGACAGGGGATATGTATGCTACTGCTAGTGTGTAAGCCAGACAAGCTAAAGCATCCCTGTGAGTATAAAGCTGCCAGAAGAGTAACTCTGCTAAGAACCAACCTCTAAGGAAGAGAAGAACAGACTTTTCACAGAAGGTTGAGGACTGTTAAAAAGAGCCAGTGCTTGTCAGTCAGTGAAAGATAATGCACGTTTACAGCTGTAGACTTCACTGCATGGGGATTGAGTTATTTGCTTCTGGCGGCCTTCCACATTATTGAGACAGATCAACCATCTGTTCTAAGACTGCACCCTGCAGCTGGGTTTTGCAGAGAAATATTAATAGAGTTTGCAGGCCTTTAGTATTTTGGGAACATTGCTTGTATCTATCTAGAGAGGTCTCAGGTAGGACTATCATAGTAGCCATCCCCTATACACAGCCTTTGGGAAAAGCCTACCCTGTGAGATATCTGAGAACTGCACCTACTATCTGTATGATACTGTGCCACCCATCATCCAGGAAACAAAGATCCTGCCTGTTGTTCACTGCCTCTGGTGGAAAAAAAAGGGTGCTGCCATCTTGGAAAAGCACACAGGGCCCCTACTCAAGACTATTCTGCTTCTAGAAGCTGGAAAGAAAAGAAAAGTAAATTAAGACTTTGGGTATAGCTTACCCAGACTGCACATGCTACTGATTTATGATATGCGTTGCCATAATGAGTTGACTGGATACTTGAGTACTTGGCACAGCTGCCTAACTCAGCATGAGCTTGGCTCCCTCCAAAGAATTCCAGGAAAGTTTTGTATATCATAGGAATCTTCCCACGTTACACAGCATCAATGAAACTTGTTGCAAAAGAAAATGCCAAGCTAAAGGCTTCTTGGTATCTTTATCTTGAAAGTAATTTTAATTGTAATCTAAAAATTGATTACCTGAAAGCATCAGAACTGAATGGAGATCATTGGGTTCATCCGTGGAAATACAGTATTTATGATTATCTATCCTTAATTTATACAGAATTTACATACTTCCACATTTAGTTGTCCTGAACACACAGCAGGGGTGGGCACCAGCAGTAAAGGTTCCCTGTCCAAGAACAATATATGGGCTCCTTGATTAACTTCTAAGATGGTACATGCGGTATGTCCACCCTTGAGCTTACTTGACTGAAATGAGCTGTAATGTCACAACAGTTTTCCTGACTAAAAGACACATGTGATGTAACAGCTGCTTACTTGAATTAGAGTCACCTATGATGTCACAGCGGATTACCTAAGAGAAGGAGAAGGGTGATGTAACAGCTACTTTCCACACTGAAACACTCTGTTGATATCACAGTTGCTTACCTGACTAAAGGTAGTTGTGATGTCAAAGTATGTTACCTATCTGAAGCCCACTTCTAATATCACAACTGTTTTCTTCATAGAAGCACAGTTGTGATGTCACACTACCTTACCTGACTAGAACCATCTGGGATCTGACAGCTTATTACCTGACTGAAAGTCAACTGTGATGTCACAGTAGAATAACTAGAACCTCACCCATATCATGGCTACTTACCTATTAAAATCCAACTTTAATGTCACAGTCGGATAACTAATTAGAACCTCATACGTGATGTCTAGTGATGAGCGGCAGGGGTCATATTCGAATTTGCGATATTTCTACATTTCTATTTATACTTTTTTTTTACTCGAAAAATCGGCAAGGTAATGATCGCGTAATATGCGAATATTACGCGATCAATACAGGCATGGGGCAAAAATGAAAATATAGCAGTATAGAATTTAGTGCTATATATTCGTTTTTTAGAATATTTGTCATTTTTTTCCATCTGTTACTTAAGCAGGGAGGAATCATGACTTCAGATGGAAAAAAATTACGAATATTCTAAAAAACGAATATATAGAGCAATATAGCTAATATAGTGCTATATTCGTATTTCAGAATATCCGTAATATTCTAAAACAAGAATATATAGCAATATAGCAAATATTCTAAAAAAATAACGAATATAGAGCAATTTAGCTAATATAGTGCTATAAATTTTTTTTTAATAGTTGTAATCTTTTTTCAATCTGAACTTCAGATGAGAAAAAAATTACAGCTATTAGACAAAGAAGACTATAGCACTATATTAGCTAAATTGCTCTACATTATTTTTTTCGAATATTCGCTATATTGCTATATATGCTTGCTTTAGAATATTACGAATATTCTAAAAAACTAATATATAGCACTGAGATCATGAAAACTCAGAACCGATGGTATATTCTAACCCCCAGGCGTTCCCATAGTGACAGGGACACTTGTCGGGGAGGAGTATGCCGAAGTGGAACAACTGTACAGATTGAAAAAAAACAAAACACGAATATTCTAAAAAATTAATATATTCGATATAGTGCTATATATTTGTTTTTAAAAATATTCGGCATTTTTCACATCTAAAGTCATGATTCCTCCCTACTTAAGTTGCTTGTGGGCCAATGACTCATTGGCCCACAAACAAGAAGCAGGGAGGAATCTTGTTTTCCGATGTTAAAAAATGATGAATATTCGATATAGCGAATATATAGCACTATATTCGAAGTTGCGATATTCGAGATAAATATTCGTAACACTAGTTACTAGTGATGTCATGGCAGTTACACTAGTGATGTCATGGCAGCTTACCTGACTAAAACCCACTTGTGATGTCACAGTAGCTTAGATGTTAACAACTAAACAACCCTGTGCAAGAATAGTATATGGATTCCATGATTTCCATTTGAAAATTGAATGAAAAGCAAGAGCAGCTCATTCATGCCTTTCTAAACGATTCCTCACTGCTGTGCCAATCCAACAGTATTTGTGAGACATGGATCTACTATACAGTAGGGAACAGCAGACCCTCTAGCTATACACTATAAGCCAAATGGTTTGTGCTTAAAAAAAATTACAGCATGAGCGTGTGGTTAGTCAAATCTGAATTAGAAAAATAATATTGCAAATATCTACTGCAAGAATCAAGTATTACATATATGTTAGTAATTAACTACAGTACTTAATTGGAATTTGATTGCTCTGTCATAAAAAAAGGTTTAACAGCTTTGACATATAGTAAATGGGCAATGTGTCATAAGATTTTATTTGGTAAGGGAAAAGATAATGATAGCAGTCCAGCAGCTAAAAAAGTCTCTGGTCACAATTTCGTAACTGTAACTCTCAGCAATTTAGGCGGTAGAGATTTTTTAAGGCATCTTTAACACCTCACTGAGCTGTCTGGTGACTGCTTTGACTCAAATTAAAGTGTAATTTGCATAATAGATATTAGTGTGCTTTCTTCTGTGAATGGCAGTGATGACCATGCAGGGCAAGCCACCATAGCTGACATACAGTATGGGAGTCATTAGTACAGAGCCAGTCTCAGAGCTTCCTGTGAATCTGCACATTATTACTGCTGCTATCTGTTAATAACAATATTGCAAAAAAATTATAATAACAATAATAATTTACAGCATATAGAGTCATCACATCGGTAGCAATCCTTCACAAATGACATCGAAATGGAGAGAACAGCACTAATTTACAAGTTAACAGATAGAAAACATGGTAATGACAAGATACAATAGGGATAAATTGCGAGATGATATCTTGACCTTCTGATGGCACCGCTTCCCATATGGTGTCCACTTTTCAGTATCATAACAGTAATGACTAACCTCCGGCACTCCAGCTGTGGTGAAACTACGACTCCCAGCATGCTCCATTCATTTCTATGGAGTTCTGAGTTTTGCCACAGCTGGAGTGCCGGCCGGAAGTTAGCCATCACAGAGGTACAGTGTCCAAATACTGTAACAGTGCCATATGTTGGCCAAATAATACTTTCATGCAGTTGTCTAAATAACTGTGCTATATAGTGCAACCCCCTCCACTGCAAAAAATAACAGTGCCACACGATGACTAAGTAAATACAAATATACAGTGCTTAAATAATATCAACATACAGTGACCAAATAACAGCCCCATACATAAAGTAATGTGTAAGTGCTAGACACTTTACACTATGCATCCTAAATCAAACTGCCATACAATTAACAAGCAAGGTAGATAGATTTGGGTGCTAGGCATTTTGTGGTGCCCCCGTCAGCATGGGTTACTACTTACATTGTAAATTGGTCTTAAATCTAAGTAGGTGTTAAGTGCAACAGATTCCCTTTAAAGGGAATGCGTAATCAGAAAATGAATATTGTTTAAATAATCTTTTTATGTTAAATATATTTTCAAAGAGTTTTTGGTGATTTTCTTTTTAATTTTATATGTCACTATCTGTATTTAAAAAATAGATAAAAATACTGCAATTTTTCACACTAGTTGAGACTTCCTGTCTTTTGAGAGCAGCTACCGTACATGAGCCATGGACACAATGAACATGAGCTGACCCCACTGACTTACTGTATATTGGGATCATTTTCTAGGCATGCCCTGTGACCTGTGCAGAGGTCAGGAGGGAGCTGATAAGCTGTCATATCACCTATTGTGAATGGTGGATCCTGTGTTATCTATACAGAGGTGTTACTTGTCATTGTAATTCTGCCTATGGTGATAATGATAATAGCTACTGAAAAGTTACCTGTACAGAACAGCAAATCATGACCTATTACAGGTCCTAGTGGCCAGTTTGTAAATTGCAGGATTATGCACATTTTTTTTAAAATAAAAATATAGATAGTGACATGGAAAATAAAAAAAAACACTAACAATTCTAAAAAATTTATATGTTTAATACAAAAACATGATTTAAACAGTGGGTCATTTTATAATGAAACAGGCTCTTTAAAGGTTAGAAAGAGGTACGAAAAGAGTTAAATTACTGAAGAAAAGAACAATTAACTCACAGTTTCATAATGGACTGTGCCAGGCTAGATGATGATTGATCTACTCTACATCAACTCCAATGACGAGCTCTTCTTAGATGGACACGGTCACCAAATGTTGGAGGTATTTTGCACCCTGCACCATCCTTATCTGTTTAAATCTGTGTTAAATATAAGCTAAAATCCTGCAATAAACACTGTCCAATGCTTCATAATTCAGGAAAGCTTCCTTTGGAGAAGGGGGAAAAGGAATCAGCGATTGAAACCATTTAACAGATGACATTGTCCCCAGGGCGACTATTGCAAAATGACAGGATATTTGTGTTTCTGATTGCCGTGCTTCAATCAGACTTTAGGTACTAGAGGTTAACAATGTCAATTATCGGAGATGTTTAGTTTGGCATTTGTTTTGCACTGCTCAGTGGTGAAAGATTTCCAGTTCTAAGGCTATGGTCACACGTGGCAGATTTCTTGCCGAAATATCTGCACCTGAAAATCAGTTTGATTCATGTGAGTAGGGTTGTTTTGGTGGTAAGCACGTGAACTTCTGCAAGACCGATTCCAATAAATGGAACAGTTGCCCAACGTTCTTCCGCAAATCTGGTATGTGTGAATGGACCATAAGTCACATAGGTAGCATAGTATGACCAGTAATACCATATAGCATCACACCCAGGAGCTAGATATAGACAGAAACATCAGGAACTGATTACGTCCTGAATAATAAATTCTGTTTCAGACACAGTAGAGACAGTATGAATTAGGCAATAGCCACAATAATATTAGTGCCTGAAAAGTACAATAGTTCTATGGTTTCCCTTAATAAAAAGTTCTTATTTGAAACTAAATGGCTTTTTTAAATTGTTGGAGCCTCCTGTTACATTTTAAACAATACTCAGTTACTTAAGGCAACCATGATAATAGCTTAGCAGAATAAAGTAATTTTTCCCCCAAAATTGTTTAAATACACTCCGAATGTGCAAAGTTTATCTGCTTAAAGGGGGTACCCCATGATAACATCATATAATACATAACAATCACTTTCTAACAAAGCTAGAACCAGCCCTGCACCTCAAATGGATCCAGAGATCTCCTCATTTATTGCTCCAATAGCTCGGGTATCTTGTAGATTCTCTTCAGCCTGGTAGCTCTGGGGCATGTCCCTTCTTAGGGAGTGTGTTCTTTCTGCTACAGCTCTCTCACTGTAACTGCCACATCTTCTAACAGTAGATAGGGCTGGTGGCAGTTTAGGGATAGGATTGAGCATGTGTATCCACTTTAGCAAGGAGGACAGGGAAATAAGGAAAAGTGGCACTGTACAGATAGATTTTATTAAATAACTTAGTGACAATACTACATTTTTAATTAAATGCAATTATAAAAATAATAAGATCCAGGTGCTGTTTTGAAAAATATATATGTGGCAGCTCCCTTAAATTCCCTATTAAAGTGGAGCAGAGAGCTGCTACGAAAGAGCACCCCGCAGTTCTGCCAGACTCGGACCGTCTACAGGTACAGTATGTATACAAGGCCACCCATTTCTTCCAGTACATGCAACATTTTTCCTGCAGCTGCCACAGCTTACCCTGGCAATAACTCAAGGCCGAGGTTTTCAAAAGCCAAACCGTCAGCTTATGACCAAGGCGGCCTTCATTTAAAAAGTGGATGTCTTGGTTATTAAACTCCTGTAATGAATAAGGCCTTAGTCTTAAGGTAATACCTAAAACCAAGAAATACTCAATGGACTGAGCATGTGTTGTAAATAAGGTCAACTTACTACCTAATGGAGTGAGTGACCCACCCTGGGCTTTCTAGCAAAATTTAAAATGCATCTTAATTGCTGTGTTTAAATCAGGAAAGCCTGAGAGAGTCATTGTACAATGGAAGAGCCTAGAGGCGTAGGATGGTAAGGTCAGAGCAAGAGAAAAGTGGTGACACATGGCTAGAAAGTGTGAATTTTCTAGTGAAGTCACAGTGGTCTCCTGGTACAAATTATATCTGCCATGGGCATCCTGTGGGAACAATTTTCATAGTCTGGAAGAAAAAGGAGGATGAAGGAATAAAACTCTGAGCCTATTTTCAGCTTAAAGGGGTTCTCCAGGAATATTGATTTTTTAGCAAGTGCCCACAGCCTTCCTCCGGAAACAGAAGATTCACACGTACAGTACCTGCTCCCCGCCACTCCGGTCCTCCATGATGCCTCCACTGCATCCATGTTCTGGCCCCTGGCTTGTTTTCTTCCGGCACTGCATAGACATGGTCACCTGCTCCATTGCAGTCAATGACTGGCTTCAGCTGCTTCTGGCCACGTCACTACCGAAGCCTGTCATTGGCTGCATTGGAGCATATGTCCATGATCATGTAGCACTGGAAGAAAACTGGGGACCATAGCATGTATAATGCTTAATTATTTCAGACCGCATGGCTGCATGCTGGGCCAATTTTGTATTTTATTGCATTTTTTGGACCATAAGACACATCCAATTTAGACAAACAATAAATAAAACAAAAAATTTGATTATTTAAGACTTCCCTGGTGGTCTAGACTTGTGGAGAGGTTAATATTTAGTTCTTTAGAATAGTGTACTATAACAACACCTTCCATGAGGATCTAGAGTTACAGAAGAGGGTTCTTCTTTGATTCCCTGGGTAATACTTCCTTCCTCCTTTGAACTGATCCTTTGCCTATCCTCATAATTGGTATCAATATCAGATTGGTGTGGGTCTGACACCTCGCCCCAACACTGATCAGCTGTATATTATACAGTGGATGTAACAGGAAGCACAAGGTTTCTTCCACTATATACAGTCGTGGCCAAAAGTTTTGAGAATTACATAAATATTGGAAATTGGAAAAGTTGCTGCTTAAGTTTTTATAATAGCAATTTGCATATACTCCAGAATGTTATGAAGAGTGATCAGATGAATTGCATAGTCCTTCTTTGCCATGAAAATTAACTTAATCCCAAAAAAAACTTTCCACTGCATTTCATTGCTGTCATTAAAGGACCTGCTGAGATCATTTCAGTAATCGTCTTGTTAACTCAGGTGAGAAAGTTGACGAGCACAAGGCTAGAGATCATTATGTCAGGCTGATTGGGTTAAAATGGCAGACTTGACATGTTAAAAGGAGGGTGATGCTTGAAATCATTGTTCTTCAATTGTTAACCATGGTGACCTGCAAAGAAACGCGTGCAGCCATCATTGCGTTGCATAAAAATGGCTTCACAGGCAAGGATATTGTGGCTACTAAGATTGCACCTCAATCAACAATTTATAGGATCATCAAGAACTTCAAGGAAAGAGGTTCAATTCTTGTTAAGAAGGCTTCAGGGCGTCCAAGAAAGTCCAGCAAGCGCCAGGATCGTCTCCTAAAGAGGATTCAGCTGCGGGATCGGAGTGCCACCAGTACAGAGCTTGCTCAGGAATGGCAGCAGGCAGGTGTGAGCGCATCTGCACGCACAGTGAGGCGAAGATTTTTGGAAGATGGCCTGGTGTCAATAAGGCCAGCAAAGAAGCCACTTCTCTCCAAAAAAACCATCAGGGACAGATTGATCTTCTGCAGAAGGTATGGTGAATGGACCGCTGGGGACTGGGGCAAAGTCATATTCTCCGATGAAGCCTCTTTCCGATTGTTTGGGGCATCTGTAAAAAGGCTTGTCCGGAGAAGAAAAGGTGAGCGCTACCATCAGTCCTGTGTCATGCCAACAGTAAAGCATCCTGAGACCATTCATGTGTGGGGTTGCTTCTCATCCAAGGGAGTGGGCTCACTCACAATTTTGCCCAAAAACACAGCCATGAATAAAGAATGGTACCAAAACACCCTCCAACAGCAACTTCTTCCAACAATCCAACAACAGTTTGGTGAAGAACAATGCATTTTCCATCATGATGGAGCACCGTGCCATAAGGCAAAAGTGATAACTAAGTGGCTCGGGGACCAAAACGTTGACATTTTGGGTCCATGGCCTGGAAACTCCCCAGATCTTAATCCCATTGAGAACTTGTGGTCAATCCTCAAGAGGCGAGGCGAGGCGAGGCGGCGCGGGGGCGGGGCGGGGGGGGGGGGGGGGGCGGGGCGGGGGGCGGGCAAACAAAAACCCACTAATTCTGACAAACTCCAAGAAGTGATTATGAAAGAATGGGTTGCTATCAGTCAGGAATTGGCCCAGAAGTTGATTGAGAGCATGCCCAGTCGAATTGCAGAGGTCCTGAAAAAGAAGGGCCAACACTGCAAATACTGACTCTTTGCATAAATGTCATGTAATTGTCGATAAAAGCCTTTGAAACGTATGAAGTGCGTGTAATTATATTTCACTACATCACAGAAACAACTGAAACAAAGATCCAAAAGCAGTTTAGCAGCAAACTTTGTGAAAACTAATATTTCTGTCATTCTCAAAACTTTTGGCCACGACTGTAGTGGCTGTGCTGAGATACTGAAGCTCAGCTACTACTCAGGTGAATGAAAGTTGAGCTGCAGCACTGAAAATCATGATGGAGCCTTTTGCTCATTGTATAGTGTCTGATGCAAGCAGCTGCCGAAATAGCTGATCGTTGGGGTGAAAATTGGTCATCAACATTTAAAGGGGTTGTCTGACTTCAGCAAATGGCATTTATCATGGAGACAAAGTTAATACAAGGGACTTACTAATGTATTGTGATTAGTGAGTGAAGTATTTGAAAATTTGTTTCAGCTGCTTCGCCAAATTTTACATCTCAAAGCAGATTTCTTTGTAAGTAGTGGGTACAATGACAGGGAGCGGCGGTTGCGCCACTCCCTGTCATTGTACCCCTCAGATGCTGCGATCATACATCGCAGATGTAGATGGCAGCGGCTGGCTCGTCACGATCAAATGGATCAGATAAGTATGATTTTTTTTTTGTTTTTGCTGCCATTCAGGGAAAATCGATTAGTTACCACAAAGCACAAGGAAATTTGGCTTTGTGGCGATTCAAATATTCTCTGAGATTCAGATCGAAGAACACTTTGCGGACTTTGGTTCGCTCAACACTAATTGTGATTGTCCATATTGCCTCTTTGGCTTGCTTAATTAATTTTTCCATTGCATTGTACACTGCTCGTTTCCCAGGGTTATGGCCACAATGCAGCTCGGGTACGAGAGGGTCGGGACAGTAGGTGCTGCACATGCATGTCTTTGCATGCTCCCATGGTCTTGGCCACCAGAGAGGGCAGCACTTTTTTCTATACTGTGCAAACAAGACCACCACTGCTGGATTACAGAGTGGTCGTAACCGCTGGATACAAGCAGTGTATAATGTGATGGTTGACAAAGGCTCAGGACGGGCCGAAACACGTTCCATAAAAGATATGAATTAACTGAAGAAAGTGAGTTCCAGGACTTCTTGTATTTTCCATTATATCGGAACTGACCCTGCCTCGTGCACTGCTAGCCTCCGAGTGCCGACCGAACTTCCTTTGCATCACAGTTTGTCTAACAGAACGTATGGCTGGTGGCAGTTGAAGATTTAAACTGAGCGTGTGCGACCACCTCAGCGAGACAGACAAAAAAAAAAGCAAAAGAGCAAACAGCAGGTGGCGCTATACAGATACATTTTATTGAATAGCTCACTGGCTATACTACATTTTTAATTACAAGCAATTACAAAAGGATTCAGATCCAGGCGCTGGTAATGTTTTGTGACACAACCCTTTTAAATAAGCCAAATCGTATAATCCAGGCTATATTATGCAATTATTGGTCCCTCCTGACATAAAAAGAAGAAAGTATAATACTGGGCCATTCATGGAACCAGCATTCCTGTATGGGAAATACAGCCTCTGTTGCCCATAACAACCAATCACAGCACAGCTTTCAATGTTCAGCAGCAGAATAAAAAATAAAAGCTGGGTTGTGATTGGTTCCTAAGGGCAATAAAGAGAGATTTTCATAACTCTGCCATGTTCTCGATCACGACGTCAGTCACTCGGTACCTGTGGGAAACACTGCGAGTCCTTCAGATCATCAGCTCCTAGCGTTTTACTCATGAATAGTGCTTTACACGACAATATGCATTCCATCACTTGACAGAGCGCATAAAAAGATAAAAATGACAGTGCCAAGATTTAACTATTAATTTTAAGACCAGAAGACATGTAGCCCGGCCAAATCTAAGAGGTGAGATGCAGAGGAGAACAAGAGCTCCACTCTCTTTTTTCTAGACACATGCTTAGCGCTTGCAGAGAATAGGCACAAAAGCCATGAGATGGAGCCAAAAGGTACAATGTGATCCACCATTATCTGTTATCTTCATGTTTCTGAAAAAATAGGCTCCAGTAACAGCCAGCAGGGAAAGGGGCTGCGGACAAACATTGTCTTCAGAGCTATCTCTAGGATTTCCTGCTTGCAGAGGAAGACAGATAAGCCCTAAGGTCCACAGATGGGTGCCTGGGACTTACATCACACGCGTTCCTATCACTAATAACACATAGTTCTAAATGGGAACATGAAGAGCAAATAAGAATGAACAGGACCAGCGTTACAATCACACTGGGAAGATAAGCTACGCCAATGTCAGCTCGTCCAATATAGTAACAGTTCCCGAGAAAAGCAGAGCTTGGTTTAGGCAGTATTTTGGAGCCAAGCCATATGGAAATAAGCAAATACAAATTCTCTCTCATTTGCTACAGATAAAAAAAGATGTTTACTGGTTTCTATGGTTAAAGGGGTTTTCCCTCAAAACATATTCTACTTTTTCAAACCAGCGCCTGGATCTGAATACTTTTGTAATTGCATGTAATTAAAAATTTTGTGTAGCCACCTGCATCTGTATAGTGCAACCTGCTGTTTGGTTTTTGTTTCCTTATTTCTCTGTCCACCTCACTGAGGTGGACGCACATGCTCAGTTCCATCCTTCATCTGCTATATAGAAAATGATGAATGAGACGGGCCTTTCCCCACCCACGCCACACCCACTTTTTTTTAGACCTGGCGTGAGTAGGGAAAAGTCGCAGATTGTGGTGCAAATAACGAGAAATACACATAATATAGGCGTATTTCTGATCGTAAATGACCTCTCATCTTTATAATAGTTAGAGGTCTACTCTTTGGTGCAGACCAAATCCACAGCTTCTTTTCACAAAGTTACAAAGTTAAAGGATAAAATTGTACCATCCTGCAACCATCACAAGAGGAATCTAATGAGGGCTGCAAAACGCTTTAGCAATAAATTACTCTTTGTAGTGACCTCAGTCAAAATGTTATCATTTAAAGGGGGTTTCCAGTAGTTTTAGATTGATATCCTATCCTTGGGGAAAGCTATCATTATCTGATTGCACAGGGCAAGGGCTTTTCTTGCAGATCCGGTGATGTACGGGTCTCTGCTAGGCGGAGGCTTACACCGAGCAGTGTTCCCAGTTTGCAAACAAAAAAGGTCTTGCCCTGCACTACAGATGGGCTGCCTGGGTGAAGAAGGGGGTCAAGCTGAACCCGGACAAACCTTTTAACCCCTTCCAGACATCTGCCATACATGTATGGTAATGTCTGTATATGTCTGTTCTTTCAGAATGACGCTCACTCAGAAGGAGAGCAGGTTCCATAGCCATGGGGTGCCTGCTGTTTTAGGACTCATAGCGGTCCACATTGCACGGGCATCGGCTGTGCACACCATATTGTGGTGTGAACCTATTTACTTGGACAGGTCCATGATCTGCAAGATACTGCCAAAGATAGAACAGATGCATATAACTGAAAGCCCATGGAAGAGCTTCTTAGTGCTTCCGTGGGCTTGTGATCCATGTCTCAGCTATGCAAAAGATAGGTGAAGTTCTATCTTTGGTCATATCTTGCGGATCCATTCAAGTCAATTTATGGTCCGCAATACAGGCACTGAGTCCTTACGTTTGTGTGCATGAGCCCTTACACACCAGACTCTCAGAGGCAGTGTCTGTGATTGGCGACATTACAGACTTTTAACTCAGATGTCGTGGTCAATTGTGACCACAGCATTTGTGTGGTGAAATCCTGGGAGCACTCCCCTCTAGAGGACATAAAATAAGTGGAAAATATAAAGTGAAAAAAAGGTTCTTAAAAATATAAAAAATATATAAAAATTCAAATCACCCCCCCTTCCTCATATTAAAAATAAACAACAAAAAATAAACATCTTTAGTATCACCCTGTTCCAAAACACCCATACTATTAAAGTCTAAAAATATTCATCCTGTACAGTGAACGGTGAAACAGAAAAAAAAAATCAAAACGGCTGCTTTGCATTTTTCCTAATTTTTTTTAATAAAAAGTGATCTAAAAGTCAGACACACTCCAAAACTGTAGCAATAAAAACTACAGATCACCCTGCAAAAAGATGAGTCCTCAGAGCTCTGTAGACATAAGTATAAAAAAGTTATGAATGGGGGTCAGAATACGACGATTTAAAGAAAAGAAAAATATTAATTAATTAAAGGGGTTCTGCAGTTTGTTTAAACTGATGATCTATCCTCTGGATAGATCATCAGCATCTGATCGTCGGGGGTCCGACACCCGGGACCCCCGCTGATCAGCTGTTTAGGATAGATCATCAGTTTAAACAAACTGCAGAACCCCTTTAAAGTATAATTTCAGTAAGACTATAAAACATATGGTATTGTTGTAATTGTACTGACCCAGTGAAGTCCGGTAACAGGTCGATTTTATCCCATGAAGAACGATGTAAAAAATTGCAAAAACCATAAAATTGTGGCAGAATTAAATTTTTTCCCCAGTTGAAATTTTTTACCAGCTTCCCACTACATGATATGCAATATGCATTTGGTGCAACCTGTCCCACAAAAAAATAACCCCTCATATAGCTATGTGAATGGAAAAATAAAAAAGTTATGGCTGTGGGATGGCAGGGAGGTAAAAATGAAAATGAAAAAAAGGGAAAATTGCTCATTCAGGAATAGGGTACAGGAGTGTACAATAATTTGCTGTAAAGTAAGCCAACCAAGGGGTGACATAAGGATAAGTCTCTGACATGTCTAGCAAGATGCGACAAATTTCTCATACAACGTGAGTTAGGCAAGATTCATATCATCAGAAGAACAGAAAAAATAAACACGATAAAAAAAAAGAAGAAAAACGGATCCTGTGATCCGTTATGCCCATTTTGCATTCATTTTAGGCATTTCTGTCTGAGATCCGTTTTTTTATTCATGCAGGACTTTTTTTTGTCTAAATACAAAAATGGATCTCAGATGGAAATGCCTGAAACGAATACAAAATGGACATAACGGATCACAGGATCCTTTTTTTTTTTTTTTTTAACAAGATCCTGTTTCTTTTTTCTGTTCTTCTGATGGCTAAAGCTTATATTACACTGACAGATAATCTTGCAGATCATCACTAACGAGCATTCGTATGAACACTCATTAGCAATGATCTGCCAGTACAATACTGTCGCCGATTACCTGATGATCAGGTAATTGGAATCTTTCAACGGGTTTAAGAAGAATTGTTTGACAGCGGAAGATCGTGGTGTCTAATCAAGATCTGCTGCCAGCAAACAATGATTCAGTAGTGATGGCATAGTGATCACTCCTCCCCATACTGTGGAGGAGATTGCTGCATGTAATAGCAGTGGTCTCCTCTGCTGACGAGCAAGCGATTGCCGGGAAGGAACGCTTCCCTCCCGACAGTCACAGTGGATGCACTGGATCTGCTTTTTATTTTACAGGATCCTGTTTTTTTCTTCTGTTCTTCTGAGCACATCCAGTCGCAATGTGAACAGGAGAACCCCTAGCTAGTTGGGTGGTCACGTGACCCTGGCCGGGATCACAGAATCGGCACATTAATGGAAGGATAAGTACTGCTCTCCGTGTCTTCTTTTATCAGGTTAGCTGAAAGAGGTGTTGTTCTATGGAAAGGCTTAGAGTACCCCTTTAATATATAGTACGTAATCTTGCATAAAGCAAAATACACACACTTTTGTTACCTAATATATTATTTCGGGGGAACTACACTAAGTACAAAGAATCTACCATTTCCAAAGACAAAGTGCACTTCTCACAGCGAGACATGACTGGAATCACGCTTCATGTCGGGGGCCAGTTTCCATCAGCTGCCCGGGGAGAGCACAGCAGCCACTATGAGGCTCGGAGTTTGTAAAACTTTCCAGTCTACACAGTTTTATGTAAAGGCGACCATAGGAGGCCACGTTCATGTCCTAAAGCCTGGCATTAACACCTTTTGTGTGCCGCCCAAAACAGAAATGAAATGCACAAGACACAACAGCATGTATGGAAGAAAATGGAGAAGATAATCCACTCATAACAAGGGGCACGGATGCTTTTCAATGAAGTATTGTCTGAAAGGTTTAGAAAGAGGATTTACATTCTGCCGAGCTTGTTGTCTAAACATTGTCAGGCCTGAGACGTAAGACAGATGCTCGCTGCGCCCCTCTAATCCATGTGTACGCCAAGCTCAAGCGCTATAATAGATATGTTGGCAAAGTGCTTTCCAGTTTAAAGTAGTATAACATCTACGTCAATGAGGGTTGGCTTCTAGGCATGTATTGGCAAAGCTAGAAATAGCACTTAAAGGGGTTGCACAGCCAGTACATATTGATGGCCCATCCTCGGGAAGGTCATCAATCTCTTATCAGTGGAGGTCTGACTCCTTACTCCCCCCGCCGATTAGCTGTTTGAAGATAACGTGGCTCTTGTGCGAGTGATACTTCCTCTTCAAGATTACACTGCGCGTCAACTGATCAGCGTGGGTTGCAGGAGTCGGACCCTCACTGATCACATATTGATGACCTATTCTGAGGATTGGTGTAAATAACCATTAAAAAAATTGGTCCAGTCAGGGACTGGAGTAGTTTTCAGTCTAGGCATACGGACTGCAGGAGGATGCACCTAATTTATGATGGGGCTTGCACCTTGTCATAAAATAGGTTCATCCTCTGGCAGCGAAGGGACTGACAAAGACCAGCCAAAATTGGCGGTCTTTGAAAAATGACACTTACCGTGTCTGGAAAAAGAGTGAAGGGTCCATGTTGTCCAGCATACTGTACTTCTTTATTCTGCTGATTTATGGGGTTTTCTGAAGTAGGAACCCTGTAATCGCACAATAATCTGCCAAATACTGTGCAGACTATTTTAATTATAGGTGGATGTAACGTTGTCCTACACCACCGGTATTGCTCCATCTGTTCTGATGACTAGACCAAATTGATGTTTCATCCATAGTGATGTAGCATCCAGAAGCAGTCACACAGATGAAACATCAATAGTCATCAAAATGGATGGAGGGATACCATATCAGGGGACATATGGTAATTATTCCATTTTACTAATTTTAAGCTAAAATCAGGTCTTTATTAAAAATGTTAATTTTTCTTCTACAGCTTTCAGTTTCAGTGCATCTGAAGACTCACAGAGCTTCACAGAGAACTGCTCGTCTACTGGATCTGTAACCCCTATCTCTGAACTCATGACAGCTCATAAGCACTAATTTAAGCTAAATTCTTATCAAACTGACCAGCATTTAGCTATAGTGAGTGTTTATGAGATGTTAAGTACAGATAAGGGCTACAGATTCTGCCCACATAGCAGTTCCCTAATGGATTCAATTGAAGACCAACTGAAAAAGATGATTTTAGCCCAAAATGAGTAGAATGCACTAATAATAATAATATTAATAAATATCCCCAATTGTATCCATAGCCTTTCAGCCTTATGCATTGTTGTGTTGGGGGCATATGAAGGTACCTAGCCTGCAATATGTCTCTGTTCACCTCTGTGAGCCATAGTATGCCACATAGTGGTATAGTAGACGCTATAGTAATGGCCACAGTATGCTTCAATATGATAGTCCTGAAAATGTTTGCATGCATGAGGCCTAATGTGATGCTCCTGCAGACAGCTACACCAGAGGTGATTGTCTATTTTGCCTACCATCATCCTGGCCCTGGATTAACGTGTACCTATTTATATAAAACCTTAGATATTTCATAGTGCCATATACAAAGTTTTGATCAATGGGGGTCTCAGTGCTAAGACCCTCTCTGACCGCCGAAACGAGGACACTACATTGAGCGCTGTCTCACTGCTGAAGACAGGCTCAATACTGTTCATCCATCTATGAGTCCATATCCAGTCTGTCTCCAGCATCAAGAAGAGACAGTGCTCTGTCCTAATTTTACCAATCACTGGAGGTCTCAACACTTGGACCCCTACCGATCAAAACCTTTGATGACTTATTATGACATGTCAAAGTTCTAATATTCTTTAACTTCCATAGGCTTGGGGATTTTTTAGGGTACTCTTCCTAATAAGTTCCAACTCCATCTGATGATTTCAGATAGCACTCGAATTGCAACTAAACAAGAATTTCTTTATTAATCCAGCAGAAGATGCACCTTGTTTGGGCAGCTATCCCAAACAAGGTCCATACACACACAGGTTTGACAAAGGGCTGGATCATGTTGTGGCCCGAAAGGTTATTGTAACCATAATGTATTACCTTCAGCTGGATTAATAAAGCAATTCTTGTTTAAAGGGGTTGTCCAAGCTTTTTTAATATTGATGACCTATCCTCAGGATAGATCATCAGTATCAGACTGTCCAGGGTCCGACACCCGGCACTCCCGCCGATCCGCTGTATGAGGAGACGATACGTGCAGTGTGCATGTGCCATCTCCCGTCGCTCCTTCTGTTCACCACTGCTGTCCCATAGACATAGCAGCAGCAGCAGAAAGAGAGACGGGAGATGGCACGTGCACATTGCGCGCGCCGTCTCCTCATACGGCTGATAGGCGGGGGTGCCGGCTGTCAGACCCCTGCAGAATGAATATTGATGACCTTTCCTGAAATTGATAATCCTGCAATCAAAGCCCGGACAGCCCCTTTAATTGTAACTGTAGTGCCGTATGAAATCGCTTTCCGTATCTGAGATACTTTAACTTCCATGTTACTTGCAAGCTCTGAACTTACCAGCACAGGAATGAGAGTGTGTAACTTTCTTATGGCAATTAATTGAATAACTTCTTAATCTGGTTTGGTTAATGACATAAAAATCACAGCAGTGAGTTTTTTTTTATGTTCAGACTACTCTGCTTTCCCATATAACATGGCAGTGTGTAAAATGGCTTACGATATTTGGCCTAAGAAACTCATTGCAACACAAGAAGAGGTAACGTGCTGTTTGGCAGGATGGTTTTCCAAGGAAACAGGACCAACACTGGCTTAAGTGATATCAGCGTAGTCAGGAGGACGTTATTGGACGGCGACTGTATGAGGCAGAGCTTTATGGCTCTTTCGGAAACGCTCTTTGTTCCTCTTCTGCAGTCAGACTTAATAAAGTAGTTGGTTAAACAGTTAAGCAGATGTGACTTTTCCCCCCTAATGCATAGGAATAGCTGGGATGCCCTGGCAGTGAGGAGGGCTGAGAGGCAGCCTGCATCCAAGACACCTCACACACACCCAAAATGCTGATTACTATTTCATTCTGCATTAAATAATCATCAGTCTATCTGGAAAGATTTCTGGGAACCATAATTAAATCCAATCCCACCACTCCCTTCTTCGCAAGCTTACAACATCTTTCCCACAGTTCATCAGAAGAATTTAAACTCTGTAATACGACGTATTAACTTTTCTTGTGCAAGAAAGGTAGATTCATTTCCAAGCAACTGGATGTGATTGCTCACGTGCATACAGATGTAGCAAACCTAAATTTGACATTTGGCACAGTGTGTGGTGATAATTATAGTGCACCGTATGTGTTTTCTCCATGCGTACATATTGTACCTACTAGATCATTTGAATATAGTGAGTTATCATGATGAATAAACATGCCTATACACCTTCAATCAGGGGCGTAGCTAAAGGCTCATGGGCCCTGATGCAAGAGTTCAGCTTGGGCACCCCTTCCCTTAGTGCATTGTGACCATGGGCAGGGAAGCACATAGCCTTCCTGCTGCCTGAGGCAAAAATTTAAACGGCGCCCCCCCATGCCAAATTCTTGACCTAACCCCTTCCTTCCAATCTGCTGCTCGTTCAGTGGAGGAGACCGATGCATATGGATCGCTCATCCTTATACAGCTGCTTTGTGTCTGGGCAGTGTTTAGACCAAATGATCTGCTGCCCAGAAACGATAATTTAGGTGACAGGATCACCCGATGAACGAGCACTTGGGAATGTTGAATCACAGGCACGTCTGTTCCCGATAACCTATCAGAGAATCTGCCTGTGTAAATCCACCTTTAGGCTCCTGGGCTTGGGTGTGTCCGCAGCTGCTGCACCCCCTATACTTACACCCAAGGTCACCCAAAAACAGGTATGACTAAAGGCCCCTTTACACTGCTCCACTGAGTAGACGATTGTCAGGAAGTAAACGTTCCTTCACGACAATCCCCTGCTCGTCAGTGAAGGAGACCTCTGCTATTACTTGTAGCGATCTCCTCCACAGTATGGGGAGGAATGATCGTTAATACCATTGCTCGTCCCTATACATTGTTTTCTGGCAGCAGAGGCTGTTTAGACGATCTGCTGCCGGCAACCGTTGAGTTAGGTGTCCGCACCAACGATCCTATTACTCGATGAGCAAGTGTTTCGGCCTTTACACTGGCAGAATATTGCTGCCTTTATACGAATACTTGTTACCCCTAATCTGACCGAACATCGTGTAATATAAAGGGACATAAAAGAACAGATGAACCCAACAAAAGAAGAATACGTAACATTTCTTAAAAGATGATTGTTACCGGTATATTTGTAAAGGTCTATTGCAATTATCAGGAAAGAACAGTTCATTCTCAAAAATTACCTGTTGATAATTAGGGCTATGACAGGGGATTTTATATTTGTCAATGTCTTTTGAAATAAGATATAGGGACAAATAGAAAATGCTATTTTGTCCCCTCCAAATTTGCCCCTACGCGAAGCATCCGGACCTAATACGCTCACGCTCGTCTGCAAGGGGCCTTAGCTTATACGGTACAATGGGGGAAAGCTTTGAGAAATTCAATGTAATGGATAATTAATGTCTAAAACATCCCGCAGAATTTATCATTCAGTGAAAATACCAAATACTTTCTTCTCATTGCCCTGAAGGCAGTGGGTAACGTGCAATACAGTCGTCTCTCCGCAAACATGCGGATCACTGATGGTTACATAATAGGAAGCAGATGACCTCATGTGGGAGCTACAGATCCTACCTGAGCCATGTCATCCAGATGTATAATGTTATTCTTCACTCTCCAAATCTTCTGACTCACGGGTTGAATTGTTTGCAAATTTCCAGCTTATACTGGAAGATGATTTAAAGGTTGTTTAATTTGTTGCTTGGCATTCAAAGATCCTGAAGTAGATCCCTACCACTGGTGATGTAAAGGTCCACTGCTGCCGGCAAACTGTGAATTTATAGGGGGATGAATGATCGTAGTGGAGATCATTCGTGCCCTTGCAAGGCAATGATTGCTGCATTTAAATGCGGCTCTCTCCTCTGATCAGCAATAGGCAATTATCAGGAAAAAACATTTCATTCTCGATAATTGCCTGTTGGTTGCATCGTGCAAGGAGGGAAATGCTTCAGGACCAATAACACCGTGTACGCATAATCCATCAACATCACAGAAAACTAAACAATCCCGCACTTCCTTATTTTCATTTTATGTCCCTGTGATGGAGAACTTTTAGTGGGAATGTGAACAAAGCCATAGGGTTTTCAGCCTTTGAATGTAAACAAGAGGGTTTACATTCTCAGACAGCAGAGATCTTTAAAATAATGAGGAATTGAAACACAAAGTATATTTGAAAGCTGCAGAACTTTTCAGCATCCAATGAATACGTTTAATAGGGAAAATCTGTAATATCCCTTTAACCATCCTTGCATTGGAGTTTAGTAAAGACACACTCTAATGATTGCTTGTTATACAGTAGTTCCATAGGGGAACTATTAAAAATTGTAAACAAAGAAAGTTAAAAAAAGAAATAAATATATATATATATATATATATAAAAATTCACATCACCCCCCCCAAAAAAAAATATAATAATTCATGGGCACCATCGCATGTAAAAATGCACGTACTATTAAAATAAAAAATATTTATCCCATAGGCAAACGCAAAAACGGAAATAAGGCAAATTGGTAGATTTGCCTCGCTGTTTTTTGCTCACTTTGCCTCCGACAATTTTTTTAATAAAAAGTGATCAAAAAGTCTTACACACTCCAAAATTGTATGCACCACTAAACTAATTTTAGCTGCACGTGTACAATCGCTGATTCGTTTAACTAGTCATATCATTTCCGCATGTAGGGATACTGGCACAGATTGCCCCACAAAAAATTAGCCCTCATACAGCTCCGTACACATAAAAATAAAACGTTATGGGGATACGAATATGTTTGGCGATGCAAAGAAAGAAGAAGTTTTTCTCCCAGTATTAAAACACAAGAAAAAATATACATATGTGGTACCGTTGTAATTATACTGCCCGTAGAATGAAAGTAACAGGTCAGTTTTACAGCACAGGAAATAGGAAACAAGACCCATAAAACTGTGGTGGAATCGTGTTTTTTTTATAATTCCACCCATTTATTATTTTTTTTTACAGCTTTTCACTACATTGTATGCAACCATAAATGGTGCCGCACAAACAAGCCCTCATACAGCTATGTGAATGGAAAAATAAAAAAGTTATGGCTTTGGGAGTAAAAAACGAAAATAAAAATAAAATTGAAAATCGCCAGGTCATTAAGAGGTTACATTTATAACATAATCCTTACATTAACCCCATAACACACTATCTGTACTTGCATACTTTGCATACTACATATCTGCATAATAGCTTTGGACGATATCCAGCCTGATAAAGAGCAAAGGTTTAGTGAGAGTTCAGAGACACGTCTTGGGGGAACAGATGTTAATTAAGGTATCAGAGGTGATGGCGCAATCCAAAAAAATTGAATATATAATCTCAAGAGTCTGAAAGTGATGGATGAGACACGCCCGGGGACATTACTCACACTTATGTCTATTCATTTAAGTTTAAAAATATAATTTAGCAGGTTTTTTCAATGAAACATCGCAATCACAATATATCAGATGAAGTATACTTCACATTGCATTGTTAGTGCATCTACAGTGCTCGTCTATAAAATTCTATAGATGGAAATGTTGGCTGTTGCTACATAGCTTCTTATTCTGAAAATGGCACAGGACTTTCATGTTTTATGGACTACATGTCCCTTAGGAAACATTTATTTTCTTATTCTAATTCCACCTTGGGTTATTTAGACCTTCCTCACCTATTTTGTCAAGAACAGATTTAAGGGAGTATTCCTGCAGCATCAGACTACATGTGGTTTGCTTGTAGTCTGTAACCATGGAGACGCATAGATCCGCATAGGAGATGTAGACACAAAACAGTAAGATGTATTTAATCACAACTATTGGAAAAAAAATGCTTATCGTTTAGAAGTAGGGATGAGCGAATCCATTTGTATCATTCAGCCACAGCTCAAGACGTGCGGCCTTGTTAATCTCGCGCATGCGTCGTTACTGTGAGTATCAGCTTATGCGCAATAATATTTAAATGAATCGGTTTAAAAAAAAAAGTATGCACCACTAAACTAATTTTAGCCGCACGTGTACAATCGCTGATTCGTTTAACTAGTCATATCATTTCCGCATGTAGGGATACTGGCAGTCATGGCGCAGGCGCAAGGTGAGATGTGCGGCCATGTTAGTCTGCCGGCACGCTAGTTAATTGTCTGTAGAGGGACGCTCCTTCACAGATTTAAAATGTGTTTGGATGAATGAATTGAATCGTATTGTACAAATCAATTCACTCATCCCTATTTAGAAGTATAGGGGCACCTGAAAAAATGCAATTATAGTTACACCCCTGCAGGTAAGGTTTCTGGTATTGCTCTGAGTGTATTTTTTTATATTCTAGTTTTTATTATTTTTTAATGAAATAGGGGTGTGTTGCAGCTTTCACATGCTCTATGTGTGGCAATCAGTATAGAGAAAAACTACACATAAACTACACATACCTGCAAAACTCTGAAAATCCATAGAAGTAAGGCTACTTTCACACTGGCGTTTCTAAGCCTTATAGCAGAGACCCTTAACTCCAGCCCTCAGGGCTCACCCGCCGGTCATGTTTTAGGATTTCCTTAGTATTGGGTGGGTGATATAATTAGTGTCAGTGCATCAGGACTTACCACAGGTATTCATTCTGTGGGATATTCTCAAATCATGACCAACAGATGGTCCCTGAGGACTGGAGTTGAGGAACACTTCCTTGTAGAAGCTTCTAAGACCCTCAAGGGGAAATGGTGCTCACTAGTTTATAGTTATTAGGGCATCAAATAGGTGTATTAAATTATAGAACTCTGTCTCGCAAGCTGAGGTCTCTCTAAATAGCAAGGTCAGGAAATGCATCAAGTACTGAAGTTTGTATTCCTTTCCAGCAAACAATAAAAGGCAAATCACAGGAAATATGGAAAGCATCAATGGCAGCTCTCCAGTAGCTCTATGCGGTTCATAAATATGACATAAATGTATTCATGTATCAAATAAATATAACAAGAGAGAATCAGATTGTAAAAACTCCAAATTCTATTCAACTGTGAAACCTACATTGTATTGTTCTTGAGAAATTCTCTACAAGGAAAAATGGAAATTCAGAAAATAAAAGGTGAATTATTAGTCCTCATGATAGTCCTTATATTTATTCATCTAAAGAACAGGATGGTGAGTAGGGGAAGTGTACCTAATGCGTTTCAACCAACTCAACTAGTTGAGGCAGGAGCTTTATCGGTGGGTAATTTCCAAAACAGCAAACACGTTTCGGGGGTTCCGGGACCCCTTTATCAAGTCTTTTGGATTGATGGATGGATATGATAGGTGCTGATATTGCACTCAGCAATATTTGCACTGGGTGTCACACCTATCATGGGTACCCCAAAACGCATTTTCTGTTTTGAAAATTGACCACCAATAAAGCTCCTTTTATCCATTTGCTAGTCGTTTCCTGCGCCTGCCTCAACTAGTCGGGTACACCTCCCCTACTCACCCTCCTGATCTTGCGATATTCCTCCGGCTGGGTGGCGACCTTTGTCCGGAGGATTTCATCCAAGCGCATTGGCACTGGGTGCAACGACCTCATAATCTCTACCTACAAATCCTACAATTCCAACACACTCACCTCCATAATACAGGTGAGTATGCATACACCCCTTTAGGGATTGAGAAGTCTTACATACTTATCCGATGAGTGCCTTCTTTCTCACCACCACACATTTATTCATCTGAGCACCCCTTGATTCCTCACTATAGATTTATAAGTTGTCTCATATCAATCCATAGCAACAAGCATGTGTGTAAAGGGAATCTGTCAGCAGTTTTATGGTGCCATAACTAAGGGCAACACCAGTTAGTGACATATCCCCTTAGCAAAATACTAGGTCACTTTCTTTAATTGAACCAGCAGTTCTGCTAAAATCTCGTGTTGAACGGCTCCAGTGCATAATGTTGAGTCCTGAATATTTATGAGCTCTTGGCTTTCTCCGCCCCTATACTGCTAAGTTAGTTGGAAGACGCTGTCAATCAGTGGCAGGGGGCGGAGAAAACCAGGAGCTCATGAATATCAGGACTAGTTGGCATGTGCTGGAGCTGTTAGAACCTAAACTGCTGACAGATTCCCTTTTAAAGGGTACTCTAGCAAAATAACATTTATTAACTATTGTATAAATGCTAGACTGGTGGATGTCCAAGTCCTAGGACCCTCAGTGATCACTGGAACAGGTGACCCCACCACTAGTATTGTTTCCCTTCATGGGACATTTGAACCTTTGCTGATGCAGAGATAAGCCTGCTGTAGAAATCTTCAATATGTGGATGGAAATAACTGTTCTCTCAGAGAAAACTTCCTTCAAGTGAGCATTAAGCCTTTGAGGACCGCCATCCTGCATGTGATCTGCTAGACTTCTGTTAACTTGGATCTACATGTAATAATTCAGCCACATCGGGTTTCTTTCCTCACAGCGGGAGGTTGCATATATTACTCATGCTAAATCTAAGAAAGTTCTCATACTGCATATGCTATCCCACCAATGCAGGCCTGAAATCACTTATATTTTGTAACATTTTGTCAAACTTTTAATTTTTCTGTAAAACTTTATTTTTATTACTTTTTAACTTTAGTTTTTGTCCCACTCTAGGACTTCAACTTTTGGGGGTTTGAGCCCCTTTACAATGCATTACAATACTTCTGTATTGTAATGCATTGGCTGTAAGTATATTAGTCTACTTTCACCCTCGCGTTTTGGCTTTCCGTTTGTGAGATCCGTTCAGGGCTCTCACAAGCGGTCCAAAACTGATCAGTTTGCATTCTAATGCTTTCTGAATAGAAAAGGATCTGCTCAGAATGCATCAGTTTGCATCAGTTCCATTCCGCTTCCGCTTTGTGGGCGGACACCAAAACGCTGCTTGCAGCGTTTTGGTGTCCGTCTGATAAACTGAGCCGAACAGATCCGTCCTGGCACACAATGTAAGTCAATGGACAGATCTGTTTTCACTGGTACAATCTGGCACAATAGGTAGGCATCGGGCTGCCATCCAAGCCATCGGGTCTCCGTCACAGCAGCGGGGGACCCGATGGAAACACCACACCCGGCAGGATAACCCACGTGTGGCGGTCGAGCGCTGATGCCGGTGCATACAGCAGGGGTCCGGCTATCAGTGATCGCGGTCCGATCAGAGCGCTGTAGCTGTACGGCGCTGGGATTTGCGACCTTGTTTCCAGCGCCGTAGATGTACGTACGCTGGTATCCTACGGGTTAACGAGAACCTGTCACCTCTTCTGGCATGTCTATTTCAGTAAATACTCTTATTCTACATGAGGTGGCAGTTCTGGGGCATAGTTTGTTAGAATTCTGCATTGTCTCCTTACTTTTTGATTCCCCCTACAAAACTATGAATACACTAACATCTCTGTGTTACCACTTGGGGGGGTGGGAGTGTATTATAAAAGATATTGCATTGTCTAGTCCCCTATTGCAACAATTAAAAATAAATAAATATTTTAAAAACACAAATGCTTTATTATGTAAATAAAATACAATAAAAAGTGCGCATAGCTGATATTGATGCTTCCTTAGCAATCTGTACTATAAAACTAATGCATGACTCCCCTCTAAAATAATGCAACAAAAAGTGATATGAAAGTCATATATCTGAAAAAAAAAAAAAAAAAATTCTCATGGCTGCACATTGTTTATTTGTATGGTAGATCTACTCTTTTGTTACCCATTATCGTAGCATTTGTACATTTAGTGGTTCAGATATACTAATCCTGTCTAAATTTAGACCAGACAGTCTTAAAATGTGCCAAATTTATTATAGCTGCTGATGCTGGATGATAAATCTTTACAATGTCTAGTCTAGTTAATACTACTTTTTTGTTGGCTTAACGTATGCTGACAATGTGTCCACATGCCCAGAAAATCAGAATTCTGTCCCAATGCTCCAAAAATCTGCCCTAATGTGACAAAATTTCGTCTACAAAAAATATTGGAGCAGAAAATGGATTACGGTTGTGTGAACGGATCCTTATAAATGCGTTTAAAATGTTAGGGCACACAATGTCACTAAAGTGCCACGTTTAGCACAGTAAGTGTGCGCCAGAATCTGTATTTTCCTCAAATGAAAACCAAATTGTTTTGTGCGCTCACATGAGAACGCGCCATGCATCTGCTTAGAGATAGAGGCCTAGGGACACGTTTAAAATTTATAGTTAGGAAACTCAGAGAATAAACAATTCCAAGAAGTTCAAGAAAGACGAATTTTACAGAAAGAGCAGTGTATGAAGTCTGCGGCTGCCATGCCATCAAGTTATTCTTTACAAACTGCTTAAACTGGTTCAGAAAACTGATTTGGAGGAATATGTTGAGTAATCCCGCAACTGAATTGACGCCAATGTATAGGCATGCAGTGGTATACATTGCCCATAGGCTCCTAAAGTATATTGGACGGCATGCTTTTTTTGAGGCACGCTTCTGGATAGAATAGCGTACAAAAGGGCAGCCAAAAGGGCACTGGACAAGTCAAAAGAAGGGCTAAACCCTGATGCGAACTGAGCCTTATCTTTGGATAATGATAAAAATGTATGGAATCATCATTCTGAATATTATAGACAGTTCTATCATTTGTTGTGGCTGGCTTTTCCATAAGCAAACAAAATATACAAAAAAAGTATTACATGCAATTACAAAAGTATTCAGATAAAGATACTGGTTTGGAAAAAGTAGAATATTTTAGTGGCACAAATTTTTTAAAGGAATATTCTTGTTACTACAAGGATAGGGTGGGGGATAACTAACTGATCGCGGGGGGGTACATTGCTCGGCTATCTCTGCAGTCTCATAAAGAATGAATGGAGCTGAAGGGCACATTCTTCACAGGGGGTGTGAGACCCCCATTCATTTTTGGTATCAGTGGAAGTCCAGCTACTGGTAGTTAGTTATCCCCTATCCAGTGGGTAGTAACCGGAGTAACCCTTTAACTAAGTGACCGCATATAAGGAAACAGGAGGTTTGGAGGTTCCTGATCCATGATGAAGACAATGTATGGTAAAAAACGTATTTTCTCTGGTTTTAGTTTGAATGGTTATGATACATACCAAGAAAGTTAATACCCTTTAATAGCTAACAAAAGTAGAAGCAGTAATGTTACACAGCAAGCTTCAAGACAACTCAGGTCTCTTCATCAGGCACAATGTAATGCATTATATTATTCCTGACAAAGGAATATTTTTGTTACATTAAAAGGTATATCTGCAAGACTCTAAATGAGAGCAACAAGGCAGTTTTCTACTAGCTGGCTCATGTGATAGATACTGGGCTATAGATTTACTACAACCACAAAACTGTAAATAATAGAATAAAGTAACAATATCCATATTTATTAATACTGGTTAGAATCTGCACCAAGAACTTCCTGCACTTAGATCCTACAGCAGCTGTTAGGTTGCATGGTCTACATGTGTGCTATACCACACTGCAGGCCATACGGTATCTGGCAAGTTCTCTACAGCATGTCCAATGGAAATAGCGATCTAGAGAGCTCATTCATACCAGGCTGCTTCTTCTGGGAACATGCAAAGGCTTGTTTCCTCAATAGCCTGGACTTCCAGCTGTCTGCACGTCTTTCATGGTCTGCATCCCTCCGTCTCTGGGAAGGTTAATGAAACTGACCCTACTTCACAAGATACTTTCATCCTGTGTCTCCTACTACTGACCTTGTGCCATGTTTTTACATCCTGAGGGGTTCTGGGGAGTAAGTATGACATTTGCTTTATTGTATTAACTCAATTGTATAGAATATATGGCCGTATAGTAGAAGACAGCATTTATCTTTATTGAACATGTTCTGTAAAAAGAAAAAAAAACATTGTTACAAATGTCCAATAAAAATAAACCAATAAAATAAGTGGCCGACAGCAGTGATGTCCTGCTATTTTAACTTGTTTTTCATGTCTGCAGTTCCATTTGATCTAGAAGATATCTGACAAAATCTACTGCAGATGAGATACCCTGAATGTCCTCCAACATCAAAAGTTGGAGAAAGTAAGGATCCGTCATGCTGGATTTTACATACCTGATCCATTTGATCCAGAAGATATCTGCCAAAATCTACTACAGATTAGGTACCCTGAATGTCCTACAAAAGTTGGGGAAAGTAAGGATTGGGCATGCTGATATTTACATACCTGATCTATTTGATCTAGAAGATATCTGCCAAAATCTACTACAGATTAGGTACCCTGAATGTCCTCCAACACTAAAAGTTGGGGAACGTAAGGATCGGGCATGCTGGATTTTACATAATCGATCCATTTGATCTAGAAGATGTCTGCCAAAATCTACTACAGATGAGGTACCCTGAATGTCCTCCAACATCAAAAGTTGGAGAAAGTAAGGATCCGTCATGCTGAATTTTACATACCTGATCTATTTGATCTAGAAGATATCTGCCAAAATCTACTACAGATTAGGTACCCTGAATGTCCTCCAACACCAAAAGTTGGAGAAAGTAAGGATCCGTCATGCTGGAATTTACATACCTGATCCGTTTGATCCAGAAGCTATCTGCCAAAATCTACTACAGATTAGGTATCCTGAATGTCCTACAAAAGTTGGGGAAAGTAAGGATTGGGCATGCTGAATTTTACATACCTTATCTATTTGATCTAGAAGATATCTGGCAAAATCTACTACAGATGAGGTACCCTGAATGTCCTCCAACACCAAAAGTTGCAGAAAGTAAGGATCAGATTTTAAATACCTGATCCCTTTGTTCTGCCTAGATAAGCTTGTCTATCCAATATGCAAGTTTGTCCATGTTTATGAGGAGATTGAGCCACATTCAGTTATGGCTGTTAAGGACACAAGTTTGTGCCAATCCCACGGAAGGTAAAAATCTATAACACTGTGACATTAACAAGTCAAGCCTTATATCAGCTATACTAGTTAAAGGAATTGTATGCAATAGCAAAAACATGGTTGCTTTATTCCAAAAACAGAGCCACTCAAGTCCATGAGATGTGTCTGGTTTTGCCGCTCAGCTTCAATCACTGCAGTACTGTAAACTGATATAGTGCTATTTTTAGAGGAAAGTAGCCATGTTTTTCTAATCCTGGTCAACTCCTTTAAAGGGGGAGTTCCATGACCTCTTTTCTAAATGAAGGCCTGCTGGTGATCACGTTTTCAGGAGAGAAGCTGATGGTGGTTGCACATTTCACTAACAGCAGCCTCTAGAGGAGAAGTGTAGTATTACATTTGAATAAATGGCCAGTATCATAGGCTGAGTACTCCAAGGTGGAGGTGGCTCTTTCAGCAGTTGTCTGGTGTGACATATGGAGTTGTCACAGGTGGAGGTTTGTCGCCCATATATCCTAAAAGCTAAATAATTAATAATCACCGTGCTGAAAAATATGGAATGGTGAACAACTATTTTCAAATCAATATAAGGTCATCGCTGACCCCCGCAGCATCCATTATGGAAAACACCTGGATACAGCAGGAGGCAACTTCTTAAGGGGTCAATAACTTTTCAATTTTTTTTTCCTTATTTCATAGAGACATCATTAGTTTCAATCGGTGGAGGTCTGAGTACTGAAACCGATCCCTAGAGGGGAGAGAAGCACATGCATAGCACTCTTTCTATCCTCGCTGCAGAGGATGGAATTGAGACTTCTATAGAGCCCATCTCGTGCAGTGAGAAGAGAGCGTGCTTCTGTCCCCTCGCTCTAAGCATTAGTGGGGGTCTCAGCGCTCAGACCCCCACCGATCGAAACTTTTGATATCTCTCTATGACATATCAAAAGTTTTTTGAAAGGTTAGTGACCCTTTAAACAAAATATGTTACTCCCGTTGAATTCCAAATGAAATAAATCAACAAACAGCAACAAAGACGTCCATGTAGTTCTGCACCATCTTCACACTGAGCAGCAATTTCACCACTTGCTCTGCCTCTTAAAGAATATAGTGTGGTGAAATGTCAAGGACGCTGATTGATGAACCTCATTACTTAGGAGCAGAGTCTAATTGTGCTCTGCTTACTGCAAGAAACAGTCCTGTCAACGCGTGAGTTCAGTAATATTTTGCAGAATAAGTTATGGCACTACGTTACACTCAGCAGATGACGTGATCCTTCTCTGTTCAGTTGGAGGGACAAATTGTTTTACGAAGCCAATGGTTTTATATACGGAAAATGACATCATGATTGATTGATATCAACGATCCAAACAATAAAAACATTAGAATTGTGTAACATTAGACTGGTCCATTCTCTTTAATACACCTCCTTTTAGTACTGTATATTAGATGGTATTATTCTATTATTACATTGTATTTTTAATATTGTATTTTAACTTTGAAAATATGTTGCACACATCACTGAGCCAACCAAAACTGTAGTGATGGTGCAGTAGGGGTAGTTCTCATTCTACTTCTGCCCTTGCATCCCCCTCTCCTCTTGTTTCTCTGTTACCTCTATTTTTCATCAGGTCCTGTTATGTTTTCCATCAAAGAGGTTGTCTCACCATTAAACCTTCTGAAATTGAAGCCTGCCCAACAGTACTGAGCATCTCTTCATTCTGGCTCACAGAGAGCGGTCCCAAGTGGAAGACCTACCTCTACCACAACCATATGCCCTAATAGGGTACTGATAGGGCAGTTTTTGAAGACTTTACAGGAAACTTTGTATTGCTTTTTTATATACAAGATAGAATCCATTCCCGCAGCTAGTGCATAACCTCATAAATACTAGTGTTGAGCGCGAATAGCGAATTTTTATAGCGAATATCGCCACTTCAAGAATTTGCGAATATTTAGAATATAGTGCTATATATTCGTTATATCGAATATTCAGCATTTTCTTCCATCTGAACACATGATTCCTCTTTGCTTCTTGCTTGTGGGCCAAAGAGAAGGAAGCAAAGTCAAGTTCACAACAATACTTAGTGCACCAATCAGTAATCTGTAGTCAGACCTGCCAAAATGTGAAGTTGCACGTAGTGCGAAAAAATATTCTAATCACTGCCGATTAGCGCAATCGCGAATATATTGGAGCACTTGACTTTACTGTATCTGCATATAAAGCTATTGTAATGTTCTGCCGTGCCAACCATTTTCTCCAGTCTCAGGAGAAACTCATGAAACTTCTAGCAGCTTGAAAACTGTAGCCAAAGCGACCCACGCCTGCATTTCGCGTTATGAATTCGCATTACGCGATTTTTACATTGCCGATTTTTCACATTCAATAAAATAATCTCGAATTCTCGAATATATGACAAATATTCTACAAAATATTCATGAAATATCACGAATTCGAATATAGCCTCTGCCACTCATTGTACCCCTCAGATGCTGTGTTTATAGCTGATTGTGGCATCTGATAGCAATAATCCAGTGTAAAATAAAAAAAAACTCATAAACTCATAATTACCCTCATCCATTTTATAGTGAAGAGCTGGCAGCCGCCATTTTGATTGAAGATCTAGCGAAAAATGTCGAGCGGCCCATGATGATGTCATCACGTCAGCCGGCATGGTGACGTCATACAGCGTACACGATTTCATATGAGATGTTCAATCAAGGTGGAGGTAGATGGCTCTTTGCAATCAAATGGATGGGGGGGGGGGGGTAAGTATGTTTTTTTTTTTTTTTAACACCATTCAGGGAAAATCGATTCACTACCACAAAGCATGAGGAAATTTTCCTTGAAATTCGGATTGAATTCCACTTCATCCGAATCAATTCACTCAACACTAGTAATGATAGATACAGCACATACTAATCCTTGCTCTTTAACAAGTGATCTGTGTATGATAAGACATAAAGAACACTACTACCAATCCTACCAATATTAAAGAATATGTGAAGACACCTTGGAGTTCTGTATCCTGTGATGGTGCAAAGATTTAGAGGGGGCATCACTATACTTCTATGGAGTATATCCCTATCATATCTGCACCACAGTACAATAATGTAGCCATTTAACTCATGGTAATGTTGTCTCATGTTATTTTTTATAGAATTTTTCAGAATTTGTAAATTGTACATGCCAAAACTGTGGTGGAACGTGTCATATACTAAAAGTTACAATATCTGATTTTTAGGTAAGAAATGCTTCATCAGCATCAGCATTCGTCTTGTACTTTTGAACTCCTCATTCCTTCCTCCTCTTGTCCAGACCATAACCTTGTATATCTCATGTAGACAATAGTTTTGAAAAACAAAGGAAACAAGGCTGGAATGATATAAACACAATTAGTACTTTGGCATGTCTGAGCAGCCATGTGCACAATTGCTTCTATATCTCCCCTGAGAAATACTACTCCTACCTATCTGCAGTTAATGTATAGCCATAGTTTTGTACAAATTAATTAATTAGTAAGGAAGAAACAGACTTACAACTCAGCGAAGTTTAGTGGAATTTACCCTTTTTTTGAAAATTGCTGAATTAGTACAAGTTTGCAATTCTTTCGAGAACAACACATTTGTTAAATTATCACTGCACTTTCACACAACTTTGCATAACTCGATAGTACAGGCAAATATAAGAAACTTTGTAATATATCTTATCAGAGAAAAAATCCTTGTGCTAGAATTATCAGCTGTTTTCTACTTCCTTTTCTAAATTAACATTCTCTCTGAAATTGTGATAAATCCGTCTAACTAAAACCAAGACGGGCAACCTGCTCACTGAAGGATCATATTACATCATGGAGAGAGGCAGAGAGGTGGAAGGAGAAGGCATACCTCCAAATCATCTCGGATTTCAGCAGCTGTCCCACAGTCCTGGGAGGGCTGTAGAATGTCCTGATTTCAACTGTATCTGTGTCCCGAGGATGCATATACAGTTGAATACAGTAGTGAAGCACTCCACCATTCGCTAGCCTGTGCACTCCCCATCAGGCAAGTGCAATGCAGTGACGTCATGGTGCCTGCTGAGTTAAGCAAGAGAGAGCACAGGCCTGCCAATGATTTTCTCTGTTCATTGGGGAAGGGAGCTAGGTATTAATTTTTTATCTTATTTAAACTATAGGGGCAGCACTATTGTAAGGGGGGCACTAAGGGAGCAGCACGATTGTGAGTGGGTACTTAGGGGACAGCACTATTGGGAGGAGAGCACTAAGGAGTCATTCTTAGTGTGACAGGGCATTAAGGGGCAATAACTAATGTGAGGGGGCACTGAGGGGGCATTACTACTGTGTGTGAGCACTAAGGGGCCATAACTACTGTTTAGGGGCACTAAGGCCTCTTGCACACGACCATATGGCTTTTTCAGTATTTTGCAGTCCGCAAAAGACAGATCCGCAAAAAATATGGATGACGTCCGTGTGCATTCCGTTTTTTGCGGAACGGAACAGCTGGCCCCTGATAGAACAGTACTATCCTTGTCAGGTATGCGAACAATAATAGGACATGTTCTATCTTTGAATGGAACGGAGTACCTTCTGTTTTTTTGTTTGCGGATCCATTGAAATGAATGGTTCCGTATATGGTCCCTATATGGAACGCAAAAACGGAACGGAAACGGAAAAAAAAAACGTTCGTGTGCAAGAGGCCTAAGAGATCATTTATACTTTTAGTGGGTACAAAGGGGGAATAACTACTCTGTGGCGATCTAAAGTGGCATAACCACTGAGGGGGCACTAAGGAAGCATTTTACTGTGAGGAGGCACTTGGGTGGCATAACTATTCTGTGGGGGCACTTACAGGGCATTCTTACTGTGAAGGAGCACTGAGGGGACATAACTACTGTGTGGGGCCCCTAAGTGGGCAATAAGAGTAAATAACTGTACTTTGTGGGCTACTAAGGGGACATAACTACTTCATGAGCATACAAAAGTGACTAGGTAGGATTAAGTGTGAAAAAACTTGTTGCGGCGTGCAATGTGTACCACTGATCTTGTCTCTTAGTGGGCTTTTTAAAAGTAAGGAGGTATGGGGGCGAACCAAGCAAATAGACATGATTTAACAGATTTAATAGCTTATTGTGTTTTATCTTACCCCAAGTGCTTTATTCATATTTGTACTGTTCAGTACTTAGTCCTCTTGTACAGGGAGTGCAGAATTATTAGGCAAGTTGTATTTTTGAGGATTAATTTTATTATTGAACAACAACCATGTTCTCAATGAACCCAAAAAACTCATTAATATCAAAGCTGAATATTTTTGGAAGTAGTTTTTAGTTTATTTTTAGTTTTAGCTATTTTAGGGGGATATCTGTGTGTGCAGGTGACTATTACTGTGCATAATTATTAGGCAACTTAACAAAAAACAAATATATACGCATTTCAATTATTTATTTTTACCAGTGAAACCAATATAACATCTCAACATTCACAAATATACATTTCTGACATTCAAAAACAAAACAAAAACAAATCAGTGACCAATATAGCCACCTTTCTTTGCAAGGACACTCAAAAGCCTGCCATCCATGGATTCTGTCAGTGTTTTGATCTGTTCACCATCAACATTGCGTGCAGCAGCAACCACAGCCTCCCAGACACTGTTCAGAGAGGTGTACTGTTTTCCCTCCTTGTAAATCTCACATTTGATGATGGACCACAGGTTCTCAATGGGGTTCAGATCAGGTGAACAAGGAGGCCATGTCATTAGATTTTCTTCTTTTATACCCTTTCTTGCCAGCCACGCTCTGGAGTACTTGGACGCGTGTGATGGAGCATTGTCCTGCATGAAAATCATGTTTTTCTTGAAGGATGCAGACTTCTTCCTGTACCACTGCTTGAAGAAGGTGTCTTCCAGAAACTGGCAGTAGGACTGGGAGTTGAGCTTGACTCCATCCTCAACCCGAAAAGGCCCCACAAGCTCATCTTTGATGATACCAGCCCAAACCAGTACTCCACCTCCACCTTGCTGGCGTCTGAGTCGGACTGGAGCTCTCTGCCCTTTACCAATCCAGCCACTGGCCCATCCATCTGGCCCATCAAGACTCACTCTCATTTCATCAGTCCATAAAACCTTAGAAAAATCAGTCTTGAGATATTTCTTGGCCCAGTCTTGACGTTTGTGTGTCTTGTTCAGTGGTGGTCGTCTTTCAGCCTTTCTTACCTTGGCCATGTCTCTGAGTATTGCACACCTTGTGCTTTTGGGCACTCCAGTGATGTTGCAGCTCTGAAATATGGCCAAACTGGTGGCAAGTGGCATCTTGGCAGCTGCACGCTTGACTTTTCTCAGTTCATGGGCAGTTATTTTGCGCCTTGGTTTTTCCACATGCTTCTTGCGACCCTGTTGACTATTTTGAATGAAACGCTTGATTGTTCGATGATCACGCTTCAGAAGCTTTGCAATTTTAAGAGTGCTGCATCCCTCTACAAGATATCTCACTATTTTTGACTTTTCTGAGCCTGTCAAGTCCTTCTTTTGACCCATTTTGCCAAAGGAAAGGAAGTTGCCTAATAATTATGCACACCTAATATAGGGTGTTGATGTCATTAGACCACACCCCTTCTCATTACAGAGATGCACATCACCTAATATGCTTAATTGGTAGTAGGCTTTCGAGCCTATACAGCTTGGAGTAAGACAACATGCATAAAGAGGATGATGTGGTCAAAATACTAATTTGCCTAATAATTCTGCACTCCCTGTATGGCCTATAGGGTGCTTCTGAGTGATTCTGAGTGAGTAGCAGAGACTTAGGAAGAAGAATCAGCTTTCTCTATGGGCAGACATGATCACAACTAGTCTCCCCCACAACAGCTCTGAGAATGAAAGATGAAGCCCGCAGAGGGGAAAACAGCTTAACGCTGGGTTCACACCTGAGCGTAGCGAAGGAGCGCTCTGTATGCGCGATTTTACCTGCCGTTTACAGACCTGGCTCCGGCAACAAGCAAACGCCCATTGTCGTGCGTTCCCGGAAGTCTATGTACGGGAACGCGCGACCATACGCCCCAAAGAAGCTCCTGTACTTCTTGGGGCTCAGGTGAGAACCATGCCCATAGGGGATCATTGGTTCTTGCCTGTTGGGCGTTTTACAGCGTGTCGGAACGCGCTGTAAAACGCTCAGGTGTGAACTCAGCCTAAAGGATGCCAGAATTTTTGTGGGCTTTTTTTGACATTTTTTAATACAGTGTGTCTAACCACTAGTGCTAAATTCATGGTGTTTTTCCCCTATTGTCCTAACACCTGAAAAAAACACCAAGAGTCCCAGTATAGTGCATTTGCGAAGAGAAGAAAGAAAGACAAAAACATACCAAAAAACCTCACATTCTTATCATAATCTGACTTGAGTAGCTGATATTCTGTCTGTATCAGATGTATAGATAGCCTTACATGTGATAATAATTCTGTCGATCAAACTACTGATTAACAGTGCAGCATGAGATTAAGCTCTATTCATACTTCCGTCAAGTTTTGTTTTTCTGTTCCACCAAAGAACAAGTACAGCTCCCGACGGACCCCATTGGCTTATAATGGGGGTCTGTCTGTTATCAGGGATGTAATGATTATCTATACAGTATGTCTTGTATGTTCACAAATACTAACACAATTTTTTGACTAAATGTATTAATTTGGTTTGTTTATCTATATTGTTGAAAAATTAATAAAAACATATGAAGAAAAAACGAACAAATACTAACACTAATTAAATTGTCAGATCAAAATCTGGAAGGAGATTTAGAACCACAGAAACCGAGTAGGTTTGTGGCATAAGTAGGAGTGTCACCTGTCATGAAGCTTGGCCAGCAGTTAAATAGTTAGATTTTTGCATTTATCCTTTACTTTCATTACTGTCATGATCAAATAAATGAGCATCTAGCTGCACTGGCCTCAATATCACTATTTAATCAGAACTGTACAACATACACTCACCTAAAGAATTATTAGGAACACCTGTTCTATTTCTCATTAATGCAATTATCTAGTCAACCAATCACATGGCAGTTGCTTCAATGCATTTAGGGGTGTGGTCCTGGTCAAGACAATCTCCTGAACTCCAAACTGAATGTCAGAATGGGAAAGAAATGTGATTTAAGCAATTTTGAGCGTGGCATGGTTGTTGGTGCCAGACGGGCCGGTCTGAGTATTTCACAATCTGCTCAGTTACTGGGATTTTCACGCACAACCATTTCTAGGGTTTACAAAGAATGGTGTGAAAAGGGAAAAACATCCAGTATGCGGCAGTGCTGTGGGCAAAACTGCCTTGTGGATGCTAGAGGTCAGAGGAGAATGGGCCGACTGATTCAAGCTGATAGAAGAGCAACGTTGACTGAAATAACCACTCGTTACAACCGAGGTATGCAGCAAAGCATTTGTGAAGCCACAACACGCACAACCTTGAGGTGGATGGGCTACAACAGCAGAAGACCCCACCGGGTACCACTCATCTCCACTACAAATAGGAAAAAGAGGCTACAATTTGCACGAGCTCACCAAAATTGGACTGTTGAATACTGGAAAAATGTTGCCTGGTCTGATGAGTCTCGATTTCTGTTGAGACATTCAAATGGTCGAGTCCGAATTTGGCGTAAACAGAATGAGAACATGTATCCATCCTCTGATGGCTACTTCCAGCAGGATAATGCACCATGTCACAAAGCTCGAATCATTTCAAATTGGTTTCTTGAACATGACAATGAGTTCACTGTACTAAAATGGCCCCCACAGTCACCAGATCTCAACCCAATAGAGCATCTTTGGGATGTGGTGGAACGGGAGCTTCGTGCCCTGGATGTGCATCCCTCAAATCTCCATCAACTGCAAGATGCTATCCTATCAATATGGGCCAACATTTCTAAAGAATGCTATCAGCACCTTGTTGAATCAATGCCACGTAGAATTAAGGCAGTTCTGAAGGCAAAAGGGGGTCCAACACCATATTAGTATGGTGTTCCTAATAATTCTTTAGGTGAGTGTATAAAGCACTATATAGTTTTTGTTTGTCAACTTTGTCACCAGGAAATACTGTATATACCGTATCATATACTGTAGCTCAGATTTCTTCTGTCCTTTAATGAATTTGATAGATATGGGGGTCATTCATTAAGACCAGCGGTTTCCCCGCACTGCTGGAGGAAGCGTCAAAGATAAGTGGTGGCACAAGCCACTACATAAGTTTGGCGCTTCCTCCAGCAGGCCATGCAACAGACTTAAGTCTGCACCATCTCCCAAGCTGGTATGGTTTTAGGCCATTTGCAGATACAGTTGAGAGCAGGACATGTCACAGCACTCCCGGGACAGCAGACAAAATTAGAGACTGTCCAGCCATATCTAGGAGTGTTGGTCAGTATGCTTTTTTCTACTAGATATAGTAGCTGAAACATATGTCACATACAGTATATGTGCATATAGTCTACCACTGGAACATGCAAACATATAACTGAATTATATTAAGATAAGAATATATAATGAATCCTAAGGACTATAATGGAGAGTGACTGCACGTGTGATTCTAACTTTGTACTGAGGAAATCTTTTGAACCCCAACAGTTGTACACCAGACCAGTCAGATCCATATGCTACAAAGTTGACATGGCCAGGAACATTTCCCACACCAACAGTATGATGCACACTCAGGATGAGCGGTGATCAGACACTGGCTTTCTACATAATTATCAGATAAAATATGGCAGCACACAACCAGGTTCATTCTCTTTCTCCCTTACCCCTAAAGAGTATATGCATAAGAAGACCAGTTCATCCTAGACATTGCCCACAGTTGGCATCTTCAGTGACTGCACCAGAAGTTGATTTCTACACTGCATTTGCAGCAAAGCATTCTTAGTTACAGCCAGATACAAGCTACATAAAGCTGGCAAGATACTGTAGTTCACATAGTAAACTGTATATCAGAAGACATGCATAGTACTTCCACATCCCATGCATTGATCTATTGTTGCTAAACGTAATTTATAAAGATTTACTCAAGGCCCTTTATATACATATACATACCCACTCGAAAGAGACCACCTTGACGTGATGAATTGGTAGTTTTTTCATGGTATCAGCACCCCTCCCATTCAACTTATGTTTTTAATTAATATGAGATCGCCTAAGGGTTTAATACCTACTTGATCTCCGTCTGGATTCTGAGACCACATGAAAAGGTGAACTTTTGAGATCTGTTCAAATGGTTCAGTGCAGAATGGCAACTGATATTGTCAGTGCTGTGCCTGTGGAGTGGTGTGGACCAGTGCCAAGGAGGCTCAGCCTGACAGAAGGGGTGTTGTTGGCCTGCTGGGTCTTGCTGCAGGTTCAATGCTGTGGTGGTTGCCATATGGTGCTGCATTCAGGTGAAGGAACCCACTAGAAATGGACGAATTTCCATTTTTAGGTCTGATTTGGTCTAATTGACTTCTCATGAATTGAACAAAATTTATCCAACCTGCTATTTTGAACTATGTGTATGAGATGAATCCCAAAAGTTTCGGATTCACCAAAATCTGAATCTTTTTTTTGGGAAACTTGTAACAAATTCTATTTGTGACAAATTAATTCGCTTATCCCTAGGACCCACTTGAAAGCGGTCACCCTGACGTGGTGAGCGGGCCTATGAAAATATCTGTCTGAAAAGTGACACAATATGGCACATCTAGGGTTTCTACACTTTTTTCTGACATGCTCAAAAAGGGGGAAGGGTTTAGCACAAAGGAGGCGGAGCTCCACAGGAAGGGCAGGCCTAAGATCTGTCATTTTGTACCAAAACTGCACCACAATTCTGGCATAAAAATCTGTCTCAAGGTAAGCCAACCAATTATTAGTATAGAGACAAAGAAAAGTGTCTATCCCTCCTCCAGATTTATCATACAGCCTGAGTCCCTGTGATAAATCCAGTGCAGGTTTAGACAGCCGGTCTAAGCTTACATTATCTTCAGGATTAGTAAATCTGGGCCACTGTGCTCAAAACATGTAAGAGTCTTTTCAGAATGATGATGTTATTCTAATAAATGTTTTGAAGACATCAGCTAAAGTGATGAAAAATTTCCTTTATGGCAGAATCTGTAAACCTCTGGAGAAACATTTTGGGTGACATAATCCTAGAATTAACATTAGTTGGCCCACTAGATAAAATGCTGGGGCAGATTTGCTAATCCAGTAGGTGATAAAGAGGCTGTCTAGACCTATGCCAGATTTATCACAGTGGCTCAGGCTGGATGATAAATGTGGACACTTTTCTCTAACTTTATACTAACTATTGCTTGACTATTATAGAGACCAATTTAGCAGGAAAATATCAGGAATGAACAAAAGGTTTCCGATAATTGCCTGATTGTTAAGAAGATGAGAGCTGCATTTACATGCAGCAATCACCTCCTCTGTAAGGAGACAAGCAATCGCATACAAGTACTTTGTTTCTGAGCAGCAGATGCTTGTTTACAAAGGCTGATTCTGCATAGAGACAATTTTTAGGTGCCGACCAAAAGACATGATCACCTGATGAATTAGCATTTTCCCATTCATCGGTTCATTGCCAGCACCAATTTTTACAATAATTGGTCAGATTGTTGGCCTGTGCAAAAGGATTGTTAGAATTCTACATTAGAATTGGGGTGTAATATACTAAAATAGAGCATATTAAGCCTCAACCCTTTTTTTTTTTACAAAGTTTATATCCTTTTCTGCTGAAAATCTGAAATCTGCTAAAAAGCAATGAACAACATGGAGAAACTTTTAAAGTATGTGTCAAGGGCTGGGAAATGTGTGCGTAGATTTCTGGATCTTCATTTGCGCATTTCAAGCTGCTGGCTCTGTGCTGATAGATTATGGCTTTTTCTAGTCCTCCAGGGATTCGGAGAGTGGTGAGGTCACCCCAGCTGCACAAAATTAAACCCCTGGAAACAGCTGGATGAGATGCAGCCGCAGCTCAACCACCAGGACCACTGTGCGCTGTGTTTTCCTGTCGCATTGACTTTTTCATAGCATTAAGGCTAGTGATTTCATATTTTTTTAGGCACACTCTGTTATTTAGTGGAACATTAACATCACTCAGATGCCAGAGACTGAGGAATTAAGTTATATTGTAATACACCCATTTGAGGTATGTTTAAAAATCCAGTTCCCAAATAGTTGTGAAAGAGCAGAAAAATATGTATAAGCTTTGTTTGGCCAGAAGATATGATCCCAGTGAGCAAAAACTAGCTTGAATACACAAACAGGGTCTATAGTCACAATAACTTATATGGGTTCTATAGCTGTTCTGATAATCCCGAAACTAAGAAAACACATCTGTCTAATATAGTTTCTGTTTGAGCTTGCTTCTTCAGCTGAAATGTACCGGTAATACATTCATTTGGATCTCTGTACAAATACTATATGCAAAGTCCTCCTCCAGTGGCATGAAAAAGTTGGGCACCCCTGGCCAAAATTAGTGTTACTGTGAACAGTTGAGCAAGTTGAAGATGAAATGATCTCCAAAACGCATTAAGTTAAAGACATTTTAAGTAATATCAGTATATTGTTTTGGTTTTGTACAATTTTAGAGTGAAAAAAAGGAAAGGAGTGCCTTGCAAAAGTAAAAAGTAAAACCAATGAAATTTGAGCGTTCAAATAACTTTGACCGAGGTCTCAGACCTTAAATAGCCTGTTAAGGTTAAGGCTTGTTCACAATCTTCGTTAGGAAAGGCCAGGTGATGCAAATTTCAAAGCTTTATAAATACCCAGACTCCTGTAACCTTGTCCCAAAAAACAGGTCATGGGTTCTTCTAAGCAGCTGCCTAACCATCTGAAAATGAAAATGGTTGAGTCCCACAAAGCGGGAGAAGGTTATAAGAGGATATAGCCTCTCCCTGCCTTTGGTGATATTAAGCACTATCTGCACAAATATGGCCTTCATGGAAGAGTCATCAGAAGTCTTTTGTGTCCTCACCACAACATTTAGCATCATAAGATTACAAAAGAACATCTAAACAAGCCTGATGCATTTTGAAAACAAGTCCTGTGGACCGATGAGGTTAAAATAGAACTCTTTGGCCACAATGAGCAAAGGCATGTTTGGAGAAAAAAGGGCACAGAATTGTGTTGCAGCCAATGGTACCAGGAACATTAAAATCCACAATAGACTACCTGAAAAAGAGCAAGCTGAAGGTTTTACCATGGCCCTCACAGTCCCCTGATCTGAACATCATTAAAAATTTCTGAATAGACCTCAAACGAGCAAGAATCTCAGAGAACTGGAAGACTTTTGCAAGGAAGATTGGATGAAAGACTCTTTTGTGGGTACAAGAAGCATTTACAAGCTGTGCTACTTGCCAAACTGGGTGCTACTAGGTACTAAGCATGGAGAGTGCCCAAAGTTTTGTTTTGGGCCCTTTTAATTTTTAGTTATTTTGAAAATGTGTAATTTTAACTTTTTGCCTTTTGGAGATCATTTTATATTCAACTTGCTTATCTGTTCTCAGTAAAAGTAATTTTGACCAGGAGTGCCCAAACTTTTTCATGCCACTCTATGTGGTTCCTGGAATCAGGACCTATATGACAAAGTTGAAGCACCATGGCACATTCCATTCAATCTGCACTAACATTATGGGATAGCCAGCACCATATTCACAAATAATGATGACCAGTCCACTAACTGGCATGATGGACATAAGGCAAGATAGTGCTTAATATCACCAAAGGCAGGTAGAGGACCAGTTCCATATGATGATCTATTACCATATATTGCACTGTGAGTTCAATTTGAACAATTTGCATTAGTAGCATCGGAAATTATCCGTTCTTGTATCATACACTTGGCACAAATTCACACTAAATGCCAAGCCCAAGACAGAGGAGTGCAGGTAGTCTATGTCTGGAGAGAAGCATTTCATGTTTATGTCATCAAGACACATGCCAAAAACTGCATTTATGTGTACATAAGGTGCCCATAAACCTTCATCTATCAATAGACTAATGTGTACGGGGACCATTACTATTTTAGGTTTCCACTGTGTGGTTCCAGTATTTTTGATGGTAAGAACAGTGCACTCATACCAGAACCACAATGGAAACCTGACAGACCCATTATACGTAGCTCGCTGAACAGATCTGCCATATCTGTCATGGATCTAGTATGAAGAGAAGTCAGTCATGATTCGAATGTCATAAATTAGACTCAAAGCATGTAAAAGGTTAGCTAATGCATTAGGAATGGATATGGAGACATGAAGCAGTCTAGCTAGAGGTTAATGATATACTGTAGTGTAAGCTGTGCCAATCCATCTGAGGGGACTGCATACCCACCAGATAGAGAATATGATCAGTGTGTATCATACCATGTAAGTAAAGAAAATACAGAAATGAATAAGATAGAACAATCCAAGGCTAGAGCTCGTATGCGTGCCACTTGGCTATTTTCGGCGGCCCAATAGGAAGGCATAATGGTGGCCGGACCCGGCACCGCCTGCCACCACTTTGCCGGCCTTGTGTTAGGCTTCGCCTTCACCCCAGGGACCTGCACTTATTAGACAATGGGGCATATCCTAGTGATATGCCCTCATTGTCTGAGATGGGAATACTCCTTTAAGGATTAAGATGAGGATTTCTACATCTGTATTTAAGTGTGGGATGAGCTGTGAAAAAGGCAGCCCAAGACGTTATAAAACCATTGATATCTCTGATATTTCGCTAGTCATTTTTGGCACATTTGTTAGAAAATTGCTACAAACATAGGGGCACATTTACCAAAGATTGCCATTTCATACACCAGTCTAAAAAAAAAAAAACTGATGGAGCAAGATGTACTAAATTTATGAAAAGGCATACCCCTCTTAATAAATGTGTACCCTCTTGTGCTGTGCCAAAAGCTGAAATCCATAATTTAATAAAATACTTGTATGTTAAATGTGCTGGGCTTCCCCTATACTGTGTCAAAATGCTGCCTGCAAAAAAACTGCAACTTTTGTGTGCCATAAAACTGGCATCAATTTATTAGAAAAATCTAGATGTTCAGGGGAAGGAGATCTGTAAGGAAAAACCTAAGTAGAGCCATAAATAAGCCGTACTTATTGCAGCATAAACAATATTCCATTGCCTTATATTTGATGCGTTTCCCATGCACTATGGATGAAAGGGGTTTTTGCCTTCTGTATTAGTTTCTCATATGTTCTTCAGAACATGACCTCTGCTCTAGCATTCCCTGCCAATCTTGTATCTCATGAAACGCCTGGATGTACTTGAAAGATTCTTTTGTGTTGGTCTGCATCCTTCCAATTCTTTCTGAACTTGCAGTAAAGAAGTAATATTATTGATATACAAGAACAGGGTATTACCAGGAATCAGAAACTTAGTGAGAAAAGTGGTCATTGTATCCCCAGGATTTTCATATTGATGGCTTATCCTCAGCATAGCTCATTAATATAAGACCGGTGGGAGTCCGACAGCTGACAATAACCTCTGGTCAGCACCACTGCCTCTCTAGAGCTTACCAATCTCAGAGCCATCCATTGGATAGTGGCTGTGCTTGGTATTTCAACTCAACGGGCAGCACGGTGGCTCAGTGGTTAGCACTGGTGCCTTGCAGCGCTGGGGTCCTAGGTTCGAATCTGACCAAGAACAACATCTGCATGGAGTTTGTATGTTCTCCCCGTGTTTGCGTAGGTTTCCTCTCACACTCCAAAGACATACTGATAGGGACCTTAGATTGTGAGCCCCATTGGGGACAGTTGGTTGCTAATGTCTGTAAAGCGCTGTGGAATATAGTAGCACTATATAAGTGCATAAAATAAACCCTATTCACTTAAATGGGACTGAGCTGCGCCTGGACCATGTGACCAATGGATGTGATGTTACATGGCCTAGAAAGAGGCCTAAGTGCTCATGAAGCTCCACAGCTTCTTTGTACAGCAGGTGCTGGGAGGTGGACCCAACTGATGTGATCAATATAAAAATTTCAGAGAACTCCTTTACACCGGTGATTGGCTGTCATGTGAATTATTTATGTGTTGCCATCACTACAGGACAACCACTGGAGAACCGACCACCTTGCACCCTGCTGGTACCAAGTGAAGTGAATTCCAGCCAAGTAACATTTTTTGTGCATTACCAAGTTTATTCAGTAAACTACATTGCAAGTTTCCCAGTCTGGATTTCTTTGCTTCAACTCACTTATTGCAATGGACGACCCCCAGGGAGTGGCAGCCTGAGGTGGGACCACCGTGACACAAGGACACTACATTAGGCTATATTATACCATTCGCAGACCTCAGCATGAATATACTGGGGCTTCCTGGGGCACTCATTGTAATAATTGAGTTGAAGTTGACAAAAAAGTCCAGACTGGGAAATGTTAACGTAGTTTACTGAATGTAATAAAAAAAACGTTTCTTTACTTGGCTGGAATTCACTTCACAGCAGGGTGCAAGGTGGCGGTAGTTGGCCCAAACGCTTCTCTTGGTTCCTATCTGGAAAAATTCTATCTATTCAATGAGTAGGGTGTCTATTGTCTGTTTTCCCTCTAATGTAGATAAAGTCTATAGTTCAGTCAAAAGCAAGGAGCGTGGTGCTCTAGGAGCTGCTTCCAAGGCTCCTGCAGCAAGAGAGGGGGGAAACACATCCCCTCGCTGCACCATGTCTTGTCCCTTAGAAGTCCAACTGTAACTAACTCAACTCCCTGAAACCTCCTCCCTTAGTGGAAAGTTGGGCTAGTCCAATTCTGCTCAAAGGGAGAAAAAGAATGAAATGGTTAGTTCCATTCTTGTCTCTAGGACTAGCCAGAACTATGCCACCTGCTGGAAACCAGGCACATGGAAATCTAGCCATAAGAAACAATGACACGGTGTTACTTTGTACTGCCCCCTCTCCGGGTACTGCATTATCAGGGCAGACTGGCCGTGACCCAGTGGGCCACTCAAGCCCTCCTCATGGCCGCCAGCTGGATACAAAATGATCTAAAAAAAAGAGCCCTCACACATCTTCATAGACATAACTACAAAAAAGTTATTGAGGTCAGAGTATGGCTATGAAAAAAAAGAATTTTTTCCAAAGTTAGTATTTTGTTTCAGTATTAAGACATAAGAAAAACTATATAAATGTGGTATCGTTGTAATCGCACTGGCCTGGAGAATGAAGGTAACAATTCAGTTTTACCGTATAGGGAACGCCACAAAAACAAAACCATTAAAACTGTGGTGGAATAGCACCTAATTTGGAATTTTGCAATATTATGCAATATTAAATGGTGCCATTAGAAAGTACAACTTGTAGCACAAAAAACAAGTCCTCATATGACTATTTGAATGAAGACCGGGAGTAAAAAAAACAAAAATGGAAAATCGCCTGGTTAGGAAAGGGTTAAATCCCTGGCTCATTCTATGCTTAGGAGTCCAGTAGGCGGTTCCTCGTATAGGGAACAAAATTAGGAAATCAACGAGTAGAACTCCAAAGCATAGAATTTTTAATTTTTCATTTAATAATTACAAGTTTTACTGAATCTTTTCCAAGAAAACTATACATCAATCAATTCTTTTCAAAGAAGAGGACCCATGATAAAGATGAGAAAATTAATCAATTCAAAGTTTGGGATTTCAAAAGAGAGAGAGAGATATTTGCAGGCAATCAGGGCACTTGTGGTTCTGGTTGAATTTATTCAGGCATCTCATTCAGTCGATTAAGACCCTAAAGGAATTTTAAAGGGTGGCAGATTTGCCCCTATGAAACTGGCTGACCTGTTACATGGGCGCTTGGCAGTTGAAGACATCTGTGTTGGTCCCATATTCATTTGCGCCCGCACTGCTGAGAAATATGAAGTTTTTATATACGCAAATGAGCCTCTAGGAGCAATGGGGGTGTTGCTGTTACACGTAGAGGCTCAGCTCTCTGTGCAACTGCTGCACCCTCTCCACTTTGATTACCAGGACAAGGTATTGGGGCATTTTCACTGCTTGACCCTGTCAAAGTGCAGAGGGTGCAGCAGTTGCAGAAAGAGCACAGCCTCTAGGTGTAACGGCAACGCCCCCATTGCTCCTAGAGGCTCATTTACATATAATAAAACATAATTTTTCTCAGCAATGCAGACTCATATAAACATGGGACCAAAACAGATGCCTTCAGCTGCCAAGTGCACATGGAACAGGTCAGCCAGTGTCATAGGTACAGATCTGCCCTTTAATGAATGTGCTGTGCTCACCTCTACCCATGGATGAGACATGTTCATTCACCTATGCAGTACTCACTGCATAACATGAATTTGCATCCAAATTATATAATCTAATATCACTTTTAGATTTTTAATACCAAAACTAAACCACCTTTTTATAGAAACCACAGATCAAGGGCAAACTATCTCCATGTTTTTCTTCTATGCAATTCATTTAGATGATATTCTTATGGGATGCAGGAGTATGACAGCTTCATTGGTGCCTTGGGAAGTGCATGGGGGGGGGGGGGGGGGTTAATTGGAGCCTCATGAAGATTAGCACAATACGGTGACCCATGAAAACCAATCAGCATTTAGGTTTGCTTCATCTGCAACTAGGAAGACTGATGAAAGCAAGTGTCTGCCTGATTGCTATGGACTACGGCATCACAGATTGGGCACCACGTTGGCCTTAAGTCATTGTATTAAGCAACCCATGCAGAATCAATCACTTTATAATGAAGTGATTTAATATGAAAGCGTTGTGAATACATACACATAATTTACCACCATCCGGGAATTAAACATCCTCCTATACTGCGCTGCTGAGTCTTCCTATAATTGTTACCACTTGTAGGCAAAAGTCATAGCGAGAAGCGAAATCAGCCCCGAAACAACTCTCCAAACCTCATTCATCAGTGGCCCTTCTGCAATGAGTTATTACTAAAGCCATTGAATCATAAATCATAATTAATCTTTGTGCTCCGAGCAGGAAAACCAAACAAATATGAAAAATGGGCATGTGCCGTAAATACACCAGTAAATAAAGGCAGTCACTTACTGGGAACCAGCGTGGAGCCTGCAGATGGACGTACACAGAGTATTATGAAACCAATTTACTAATGGCATAACGGGTTGCTAATTTTTACCAGTTTTCCATTACTGAGATCTGAAGTGTGACACCAGGGATCGGTGACGGCGTTCCTCTCATGTGGGCATAACAAGGCCTGATGAAGGGCTACTGTTTAGCCCGAAACGTTGCCTTAAATTGTTGTGCATCATGTCTGGCTGAATAAAATTCTCTAATTATTTCATCACATCATTTGGAGTGCTGTCTGATTGTACTAAGTACCAGAGATCAACGATGTTTGTCCGTCTGGTAGGGGGGAACTACGGCAGACAGAATGGAAAAGAGCTTGCGGTGTGCTTATAAAAGTGTCTTGTAAATGCGTCAAAAAATATGGCGTTTTAGACTCTTTTTACTCCTACATCAACCAATTGAAAAGTGGCTACAACATGGACAAGGGATGATGCAATCCAAATGCCCCCAATTTAATAAAATGCACCATTAATGCCATCCCGTAGGAAAAGAACTGGGTCTAACATGCCTACTGAGAAGCCCCAAATCTGTCATGCCACTAACAGAATTTTGATAAATTTGAGGCAATTTCCCCATTTCTACCCACTGCTAACTTCATGCACAATCTGACAGAGCTGCGCGCAGGAGGTGATGGACATCTGGTACATGCTATCATTAGTATGTGTTGTTCGTTGGAGATATTCTGCCCTAGATGCAATGCTCCTGGAAGAGAACCTGTAAGCGTTCACATCACATTATATGCCTCCGTTTGATGTATACGTTACAAAAAAACATATAAAAACACAGCACACCATGTTCTTGTATCCTGCACAGTACAGTAAAAAAAAAATGATATTTTATTTTTTACAATGTAACTCTATGGTGAACGGATGCCACTGTATGGGATCAGTCTGAGGAATCCGTTTAACGTATACATTTTTTGCATACGTTAAACGGATGGGAAAAATGTGAGGTGAACCCAGCCCAAGTGACACATGATCCAATGGAGCAAGTGAGAATTTTTATTTCTGTTGTATTTAATCATAATATGAATCGCCAAAATCATCAAAATCGCCTCAATATATTCCTGTAGGAAATCAATAGAGGTTCTTATCACAATATCTGTGTAATAAATTCCCCGGTATCTTCATGAACACACTGATTTACTTTTCTTGTACTGATACCATTTTTTCTATAGTATACCATACTTTTCTATTATATATATTTTGAATTCTGCAGGCTTCGGAGCTGTAATCTTCACCCACTCTGACTACTACAGTAAATAGCAGTGATGACTAATCTCCGACTCTCCAGCTGTGGTGAAACTACGACTCCCAGCATGCTCCATTCATTTCTATGGAGTTCTGAGAACAGCCAAGCAAGTGTACATCTTGGGAGTTGTAGCTTTACCACAGCTGGAGTGCCGGAGGTTAGCCATCACAGGTCTATAGAATAGGAGGTCTGTTATGCTGTTACAGATGTGTCTGACTGCGGGCTTGTCGTCTGTTTCCAGGGATGACCAGCGGTACAGTGAATGCAGCTCTGGACCATAATATGAGTTGTAAGTAGTAGCAATGAGCACATTTCTTGATTTGATTTGGATTTGATTGGGCTACATCAATTAGCCAAATTATTTTGGGTCAGTATAAATTTCACTTGAAAGTGCCCCAATTGGCCTTGAGAGGTGGTGTCTCCTAGGACTCTATGTACCCACTTTCAAGCTTTTTAACACCAAGACTGCATTAGTAATGTCAAAGTGACAGCGACATACATAGCCATGGGTAAATAGATGGCTATTGGTGGTAACAAAAAGCCTCTTTAAAAGCACAGTGCACTGTGAGAATTTTGACATTTCGTTTTTTAAATAGTCATTAGTTAATAGTTAAATTTTCATTTTGTGGCAGAAAATGCCAGCCACTGTGTATACACCTGCCAGGATCATGTTCTCTTCCTCCTTCATCTTTCCTGTCTTCCGATCTGAAAAATGGTTGATGCCTTTTTTAAAAATTCAGCTAAATCAATTTGGCAAATATTCAGATTTGGTTTCAACGCATATTTTTGTAAAATTTGAGTCGAAAACGATTTGAATCAAAGCGATCTGCTTATCTCCAGTAACCAGGGATCAGCACGAGCTAAGTAAGGCAAAATATCTGCAAAGTTACTGAACTTTATCGTAGATTCATTCTATAGCTAAACTCTTAAAGGGTGTTCAAAGTCGGATATTTGTTTAAATTTTTTGGCAGCCACTCTCTCCCACAGAAACCTAAATTTTTTGCTGATTTACCAAAGGCAAAAAGTTGAAACCAATTTAAGCTTAACTGTGTGGTTTTATAATGGCCATGTATAAAAGGTAACCGGAAATGAGTATAGTGTCTAATGAGCATTTACTACATGGCAATATGATGTATGAACTTGTCAAAGGGAAGAAATGAGCTGCCTATGAAGAAAACATGCATTTTTTGGTTTTGTCAGGATTAAAGATGAAATGCGTTATATAACTTTCTCCGGTCGCCAGCAGGAATATAAAGAATGCACACAGCATGGCCTTGAGGTAAGTCGTGGCCCCTTGCAGTGTTTGTTGCAGTTCTCAAGCCCATCTGGTTTGCATTAAACATTTGAGTGATACAGACCCCTGTAAAGAAGTGAATGGGGAACTGAATCATCTAGTTAAGAAATCTCATGGGCATCGCAGATTCGAGGAAAGATTTGTCCAGAGGAGCAAAATACTTGACTTTTCTATTTTTATGATTAAATAAATCATATTATACACAATACGATGACTAATCCCTCGGTGGAACGTAAAGGTAAACAGGTGGAGGGTCAGCTCTAGCTTTAGGTCACTCTTAAGTCAATGAAACATCATTTTTAATGGAAACATATTGCATAGAATTCATTCACAATTATGCTACTTAGTAACTTATGGGGCGACCGAAAAAACAGGAACAGTTCAGTGGCAGAGGGTGATTGCTGAAGTGCAGCTCAGGAGTTTCGAAAGTGGTTGCGAATGGACCACAGCTTAAACAAGGTCAATTTTTGTCAAGCAAAATATTCATGTAAATCTTTGTAAGCCATGCTCGGGCAAGTGTCTAACTGGGGCGGACTGGGGCAGACTGGGAACTTAAAGTGTCCCTGGAAAAAATACTAAAAGTGGTCCCATTTTGTAGTTGGATCCAAACTGATGGAAGGCAGGGCCAGCAATACCATATTGGGTGGGGCACATTATACCACCTCAACAAAGCCAAATACCACAATCCATCACAAAATACTGCCAGCAGCACAAAATACTGCCAGCAGCACAAATATGTCCCCAAAAACTTCCACTGGCCAGCCGTGAGGCAGGTCCAGGCGTCCCCTGGGCATCGGCCCACCAGGAAATTTCAGTCTATGGCCAATCCGCCCCTGATGCCAAGCAAGGCACATCAAAGTTAACATTTCACATTTTGTAGAAGTTGTCACAGTTTCCACAAATTTTGTACATTCATACATTTCATCTAGCAACACTATCGATAGTCCCCCCCCCCCCCATTGTCTTTAAATAAATCATAATCTTTCACTATTTTAGCTTTTTTCTTTAATTAAATTAGCTCCTCTACAATATTTGTCATAGTTTCACTCATACCAAGTCATTTTAGACTCTGTTTACGCTGCACTGAGTACAAGCAAATGTATACGCTGGGCATATAGCCTGCACCTTTGCTGCATACTGTAGTTGCTTTGGTCCACCACTAATTTTAATGAGAGATGTGTAACAATACACTTCCTCTGCAGTGTTGCTTGAGGCATTTTTTGGGGAAAAGCGAAGAACATGACTTTCTTCACCCTGTGCAACACAAAAAGTGCACTAGTATGTGCTCTATCGTAGGCCCTCTCCATAAGAGATGGCCCCCTCCATAACCCATTTCCCACCCCTCTAGGCCAGACGGCTCTTGCAAGAGTTGGGGACTAATGACCATCTTCAGCCAAGGAAGAACCCATCTTGCCCTGGCTTCCACCTGAGCTGTCACCTGAGGTGTGGGCCAAGAGCCTCAGTCGAGATCTGGCTCCTCTCTGGGTGGGGAAGCCAAGGGGCTTGTAGGGGGATGAGGAACCTAATGGCCACACATACCTCCTTTAGACCTCAAAAGGTAGCCCATAAGGACACCACAACCCTGAAAAATCCTAGTGACAAAACAATGTGGAAAGTGAACACAAAAAATAGATAAAGTGACATTCAAATGGAATTTAATAAGGCATTTGGCATCTGATTGCCCTGGGTTTCAGCAGCCGTAACCAGCTTTGGGGAGGTACTGGCTGTCCTTAAAGGGGTTATCCAATGTCTAAAACATGTCCCCCAGTGTCCGGGCCCCTCATATAGATTATACTTACCTGCTCCCCGGCACCCGCGTCGCTCAAAACATCCAGCGATTGGGGGAACAGCCAATAGCAGGCCGCGACTGGGATGATCCTCGTCGTTGCCTGCTATTAGTTGATTCACCCATTGTCGGATGTTTTGATCCGCGCAGCGGGAAGATGCAGCGGTGGCCGCGCGGGGATCAGGAGCGACACGGGTGCCAGGGTAAGTATCTATATGAGGAGTTTATGGTGACTTGGTAGCAATGCTTCATGGGAAAAGAACATGCAAAGAGGATGGGTGGGTTGTCTAGACCTTTTATAACTATGTACCTAATATAAAGTTGCCATACACACAAATATACACTATGTTTTGTCAATTATTGGAACTTCTTTCAACCACATACTGTACACATAAAAATACTATGATCATGGTTACATTTGACTTTGTGAAAAAATAAAATAAAAATCAATAAATTGGTGGCTATGAGTGATTTCAACCTATCCTACAGTGGTGGAAGAGACCTCCTTAGCTGCAGACCACTCAAATTTTTATTCTCTATATTTCAGTATAATGGGAGAAATACTATTTGCTTATCCCTTTTTTCCTAACACACAGATGGAGAAGACTTTAGTGTACACCCGTAGAAGTGTACTTGCCTCACGCTGTCAACAAAATTTGGTACTATCCCTAAGGGTATATTCACACATGTCAGACTGAAAAGAAGCTCCATTTATCTAAGACTATAGATTCATCTAAGCATTTCTCCAAAACCCCATTCAGAGGCATGGGACAGTCACAGAAATGTCTGCGACTAAATCTGCTGCTTGTGAATTCATCCTAGCTGGGATTAATCCGACCTCATCAGTATTATAATGTTTGGAAAGGGTTTGTATGTGTTTGTATGGGAGCCAGAGGCACAGAGAACAGTCATCCATTTTTCTACTGACGTATGTCTGCTGCTGCCTCCGCTGTACATCTGACATCATTGGACGCTTTCTGCCTTGCAGACCATAGTAACGTTGGTCATCGGGATCACAGACAGTGAGACTTGTGTTTCCGATATTAAAAATGAAAACTAGACCATGGCGCGTACAAGTGTTTTTATGACAGACTCCGCCTCGCTGACATAAGTATTGTCTGCTTCCTCAGCAAAAATGAGTCAGAGATGCTTAAAAGCCACACTCCTGGGTTATGACTCTCTCATGTGTTTAATGCCAGAGGGCTAGCAAGACGTTTCCACAAACAGACCTTCATTACCTCACCCTTCTCCCAGCTTCACTGTTGATTTTTTCAAGAAAAATTATTATGAACCCTCAAAAATTTCCAGTTCCAGATTGGGAGCACATGTATGTAGAAGAGACAACATGGAGACTTGAGGACCACATTCCTCCACGTCAGAATCTTTTACATGTGACCCTATAAACTATGCAGGTAAAGGGGTTCTCCGGGCCTGTGCCTAAAAGGTCACTTTCAGCTGACCCGTGGAGAGAAGACAGGGCAGTGCTTGCCCTTCCGTCGCTCCACCGATTCAGCGACACCTGCTGGGATACAGGCCTTTCCTCTCACTTTGTGATTCCTCTTACTCCTGTTCAGCTCCATCTTAATTATGCAGCTGAACAGGAAGAAAGAAGAGCACATCCGGTCATGACGTCAGAGGAAGAGTTTGCCACCAGTAGGACGGTCACATGATCCCAGCTGACATTGAAAGGCAAGTACTTCTCCGAGTGTCTGAAAGAAGGTTTTTGGGCACAGGTCTGGAGAACCCCTTAAACTCCTTGAAGTTTTATCTCTTGCAAATCACTCTCTCAAATTCAAATAAGAATTGAGAACGTGAACCTGCAGTCCTATGTAAAACCACAGATGATGATACACCATGATCCTAGTCAAATGAGAGAGCAGTGAAATAGGTAAGTACCAGGTAAACTCTTAATGTACAGGGTTGGACCCATAACAAATACCATCTGTTCTTGGTCAAGTAGACCCATCACTTCAGGTATGTTAGTGGTTCAGTCATCACTCAGAGAACGATTTCTTCATATCCATCCTAAGAGGATACATCAAGTAAGTAGCCTCTTAGACATGTAGCAGAGCTGAATTAGTGTGTAGTGTTACAACTCAATATGTTTATGGTAATACAGTAGGTTTACCTGCAGTCCTGAGTAAAACCAAAACTATTGTTGCTCCACGATATGACGATGTGTTCAGATCTTATGGTGAATTATGTCTGGTTTTCCATGGGACCACTAGTAAAATGACTTCATTATTTCAAGAGTGAAATGACAAACTCAGCTCTACCACATCTAAGAATCTGCCAAACTCAGCTACACATGGTAGGTATCTTATCATCTGTGCAATCTCTAAATGATAGTACCCATGCCTGGAAGGTTTACTGCTGTCCTGTGAGGGTGCACGTTTCAGGTCAATTAGATCGTCAGCTGTATTACTAGCAAGGGCCGGAGCTGGTGCATCCTCTGTACAGCACTACAGAATATGTTGGAGCTACATACAGTAATAAGCAGGCAATAATTATCATACAGGACCCATAGCAAATAAGAATGGCGGTTTAGTTGACAATCAAATGAGCTGCAATGATGACACTACTGTACTGACTTTATACATATATAGCAGAGTTAAATGAGTCACTTACAGTAACTGTTTTTCTTTATTGTTTTGCATAGGTTTACCACAGCAAAAGTAGTAGCTTAACATATTCAACACTGCTACATGGGCAAACTGACCTCTGTTGTATATATTGCCTTTATCAGTGGATCTGAATGTATTTTATCCATCTCTAATACACACACATTGCGGTATGGACCAGTTATTTTACTGCAGGTTACACCAAGTATGTAACAGGACAGATGCCAATGCCAGTTTTTTGACCTAACCTCCTTGCCACAATGAAAGCGCTCACCTGGCCTCATTGGAGGTGCACCCCTGGACAGATGTAATATTTCTATTATCTGTACATTAGTTATTGGGTATTATATGTAATATAATGTAATAGGTGTAATAATATCGTTTAAGATTTTATTATGTTATCAGTCGTTTCTTGCCTATAAATGCATAAATCATCCCCAATCATAATTCTTGGAAGTGTCATCCCCTAAATTTAGTTCTGGTGGATACAGTTTTGAGGAATTCCTCTGCCTGGTTTTCCTAGAAAGCACTTGCAGGTTAAGGGAATGTGAGATTATTTTACAAGAAGATAAACAAATTCCTCGCAGAAAAGCCTCTTGGCTGAAGAATCTGAACTTAATTAACCTTTTTTTCTGTTGTGCAATGGGAATATAACCGGCGGAGGGGCTGGGAACCTGGAGAAACTGATAAGCACACTATACAAACTTTTGGCGCAGGATAAACTTCCCGAGATATGGATTGTATTTAGGGTTGGTGCAGAAAGAGAGTGGGTTGTCATATCTTTTCCCCAGAAATTGGCCGTTGGACAACGATTTTGTTATATTTTTTTTGGCTTCTGCGAGAACACAACAAATATCACTGGAAATGAGTCAAGACAGGGAAATTGATTTCAGCACGCCTGGATATGGAGCAGCAGAAAAGACATAGTGCTGGGCACGTATAGAAGGCAAGGAGAGACTCACCGGTGGTGTGTGCCTAGGCGGGCAGTTCCTACAGCTGGGACACCATAGTGAAGGGATGTCGTCCTGCAGCAAAGTTCCTTGGAAACATCACAAGATCCAGTCAAGGCAGTCGGAGAGAGTGAGAGTAGCAGCAGTCACAAGAACAGAGAGGAGGAAAGGGGAGGGCCCCTACAGGAGGGATCTATGGCTCGTTCAATTGACAATAGAAGGAAATGCTTTACTTGCCCTTAACCCCAGTGCTACCAGAAGGGTCTGCAAAGATGTTCACCTAAAGCGAGAGATGAAAACGGTGTCAGGAATCAATTTCAGCGCCGCCTTTGAACTCACCCTGGTGTATACATTATCATCTAGAACACGTAGATGGAGGCGTCTGTGGTAGTAGCGCACGCTGGCAGGAGGAAAATATGCCTGGCATTAATACAGAAAGTTGTAACCTTCCCAATGTGCATCGGATTACCCCTGTCATACATGAGAAAGTGACGCTGCTATGAACTGAGAAGTCTGCGTCTCTGCTGCAGGCGACGTCCTAGGAAAGTTGGGTCTGTGCAAAGCTGGATTTTTACTAGCGCAGCATTTATTAGTGATAAGGGAGTTTATTAAATAGTTATCTGGTTTTATGCAAATCGCGCTGGATCTTGAATAGTGATAGGCAACTTTCTAATATACTTTACTTTAGGCGAGATTTATTAAGATGGACACTTTGTACATTGGTGTTAAAGGGAATCTGTCACCACGATTCTAGACTATTATCTGTAGCAATTGATGAGTACTAGCACACATAAGGTGTCCAGATCGCCCCCATTCCCCCGCAGTCTGCGCTAACATAATGGAGAGGATTCATGTCCTGCCAATGTATTTCTGTGCAGCTTTAAACAGCGAGGGAACTCCTTATCTTGCAGTCCAAGATGGTGGTGACAAATTACCTTCAATCTGTGCTGCGCTGGCATGAGGGTTGTCACATCTGAGACACTGGTGGCATATCGCTAAAATATGCCGCCAATGTCAGATAGGTGCAGGTCCTAGAGGTGGGTGGCTGTCTCCAGAAAAGTGAGCGCAGCGCAGCTGCCAGTGCGAAGCCGCCTTCCTTTCATTTCTATGGGACTGCCAAAAATAGCGGAGCGCTGGCTTGGTTTTCTCCAGCAATCCCATACCAGTGAATGGAGTGGTCGTCTCACTTGTGTTTACGGGGGGCCTGTTCTGGGATAAGTGCGGGTCCCAGAGGTGGAATCTGCCCCTATCTCCGAAAGTGAAGGAGAGCGCTTCATGCATGAGCGTTGTGCTTTCCATTCCTTTCTATGGGAGTTCCAAAAATGATTTATATTATTTTATATTTTCGGAAGTCCCATGGAAATGAATAGAGAGCGCACTGCACACGCACAGCCATCGCTCCATTCATTTCTATGGGACTGCCGGAGATAGCTAAGCCAGCACGTTTTGGCAGTCCCATGTAGTGCTGAGCAAATCAAAGTTCATGAAGTGGACTTCGCTCCGAATTTCAAGAAAAATTCAATTCGCTGCAGAGCCGAATTTCCTCATGCCTCGTGATAATGAATCGGTTTCCCCTGAAATGACGGTACATTTTTTAAAGAAAAGTCATAGTTAAGTTACCTCCTCCATCCTGGAGATGAGAGGAGGGACCTGCACATATCTGACATCGGTGGCATATTCTAGAGATATGCTACCAATGTTTCAGATCAGACGTATGCTTGTTAATTGTGGTGGATCTCTGGTCATTTCAGGTGTAATGTGCGCCAGATTTCAGATGTATACGTTGTCACATGCATCAGGCCATGGAAGTTCGCAAAATGCACACAGGCTTGAAAATAACTCATTACATGCGATATGTGTAAAGATTGTTTCTCATTCAATGATCTTTGCATTGGATTGAAAATTTGCGCTCACCCCCATGACGTACTACTGGTCAGTTTGGTGAGAAACGCTTTTACTATTAGTGATACCTAGGATGGTTTAACCCCCTCACTGCCAAGGATGTACTTTTTGCAAGAGAAAGTAAGTTTGGAATGACCTGAATTTCTGCATTGGATACAAAAGTGCGGTCGGATTGTTAGCTAAACGAAGCACAATCTAACTAAACGAAGAAGAAACAAACATGTGTACTCTTCATGTCTTTTAGGGGTCATGCACACAAACGTATTTTATTTCCGTGTCCTTTCCATTTTTTTGCAAACTGTATGCGGAACCATTAATTTCAATGGGTCCGCAAAAAAAAAAAAAAAAAAGTTACTCCGTGTGCATTCCGTTTCCGTATGTCCGTATTTCCGTTCCGAAAAAAAATAGAACATGTCCTATTATTGTCCGCATTACGGACAATGATATTACTGTTCTATTAGGGGCCAGCTGTTCCGTTCCGCAAAATACGGAATGCACATGGACGTCATCCGTATTTTTTGCGGATCCGTTTTTTGCGGACCACAAAATACATACGTCATGTGCAAGAGTCCTTATTGAGTAAACATACACAATACAGGAAGAAAAAGTAAGTGAACCTCTGTTTTAAAGAGGACCTGTCACCTCTCCTGACATTTCTGTTTTGGTAAATACTTGCATTCCCCATGTACGGTAATAATAATTCTGGAGCATTTTTTTCTTATAACTCTATATTGTGTAGTTCCTCTGTTATTCTTACTAGAGGTTTATGAAAAAATGTACAATTGGGTGTTATCGGTTTGGGGTGTGTCCCTGCACAATCTGCCACTAGCAGGACTTACTGGACAGTGTTAGGCCTCATGTACATGGCCGTTGCCCGACCGTGCCCATATTGTGGCCCGCAAACAGCGGCTCCGCAATATGCGGGCATCGGCCATGTGCTCACCGCAATCCGGAAGGTTTGGTGCAGAACGGAGGGACGGAACCCCACTGAAGTACTATGGAGCTCTTCCATGGGGTTTCTCTCATACATGTTCTATTTTTTTGCAGTACGGACTGATCACTGACCCATTCAAGTTGAATGGGTCTGGATCTGTTGCGGCAGCCCCATGGATAGTGCCCGTGCATTATAGAGCAACGGCCGTGTGCATGAGGCCTTAGACTGTGCATCCTCGACTGTTAACACCCAGCTGTACATTTACTCAAAACAACTTTCTGAAGACCTCAGAAGAAGTGTACTATAGATCTGTGAAGATGAAAAATGCTACAGCATTGATAACCACCTGGGGGCACATCAGTCCACAGCTAGACAAATTATTTCCAAATGGAGAAAATTGAGGACTGTTGCTGCTCTCCCTGGGAATGGACATCCTGTTAATAAATCTCCAAGAGCACAATGGGCCATCCTGAAGGGATGAGAGAAAAAAATAAAACTGCAAAATGCCGTGTTCATGTGTCCACTGTCAGAAAAACACTGAACAAGAATGGTGTTCATATAAAATATTCTATGGATAGATGAGAAAAAAGTGGAACTTTTTTGGCCAAGTGCACAATGCTACGTTTTGGGGGGAAAAAAAACACCACACTAACATCAAAAACTTATCCCAACTGTGAAGTATGTTGAAGGGAGCATCATAGTTTGGGGCTACTTTGCTGCCACCGGACCTGGACAGCTTGTGATCATTGAGGGAACAGTTAGCTATGAGGTGTATCACATTTACAGGAGAATGTAAGGGCAGCAGTCCATGACCTCAAGCTGAAGAGATGTTGGATGAAGCAACCAATAACCCAAAACACACAAGTAAATCAACTTAAGAATGGCTGAAAAAGAAGACTTTGGAATGGCCAAGTCAGAGCTATAACATTACCCAGAGATGTTGTCACGAGGGTATCAAGAGCGACGTCTGACTCTGTTATACCCGGGGTCAGGAAGTCGCAGCGGGTGGCTGCGCGCTCTATATCTAAAGATCACGTTGTCTTTTAGTGATTGTTTTCTGTGTTTGCCTTGCTATCCTTTTTGTCTCTCTCAGGGATCCGTAGCTTCTCCTCCTCAGCTGTTTCTTGTCTGCCACTCCCTACCTCCTTATATTCTCCCCTCACACTTCTCTAGTTGCCAGTTATAGAGCTTCCTGCCTGGACATCTATACTGACCCACTGGAGTGGTGAATCCTGCGTGTCGTTCCTGAGTGCTACCCTCCGGATCCCTGTTGGGCTTATTGTTGTCTCCTGTTGTCGCCCATCTGGGAATATATGTTGAGTCTGTGTTGTCTGTCCTCCCCTTGGTGTTTTCCCTTAGAGTTAGTGGTGCGGACTAGTGTTCCCATCGCCCTGTTCACTACCTAGGGCTCAGCTCAGGGAAAGCCAGGGCTTTAGGCACGTGATCGGCGTACGGGTGAGGAACCCGTCTAGGGACGTCAGGGCAGCCAGGTGCCAGCCGCCAGGTGAGTCAGGGGTCACCATCTTCCCTCTCACTTGGGCAGGGCCTTCCTCGTTCCCTCCCTCTGTGTCACGTATGTGATAGCCACGCCGACCGTGATATTATAACTGGCCCTTACTTTTTGAGAAAAAAAAAATATTTTTTTTTTAAATTTTTTATTTGTTTTTTTTTTTCTCTCTCTACTTAGAATCCAATATGGATCCTATTGATGCTTTGGCAGAACAGCTTCAAAGCCTGTCTTTGGAGGTGGCAGGATTGAAGGCGTCTGTTCTCCAACAACAGCAGCAAATGCAGCAGACCGCACCCCCAGCGGTTGCTATGGGTAACCAGGTTGTCACTGAACCCAAGGTTGCTCTTCCCGACAGATTTTCTGAGGGAAGGGACAAATTTGCGACGTTCCGTGAGGCCTGCAAATTATACTTTAAGTTGCGCCCTTACTCCTCAGGTCATGAAGAACAGCGGGTAGGGATTGTCATTTCCCTGCTTCTGGGGGATCCGCAATCCTGGGCGTTCTCGTTACCCCCTGGTTCTCAGGCTCTTCGGTCAGTGGAGGGATTTTTTGGGGCTTTGGGTCTCATATATGATGACCCTGACTGAGTCGCCCTGGCTGAGTCGAAGTTACGGAGACTCCTACAGGGAGATCGGTCAGCAGAGGAATATTGCTCAGAGTTCCGTAGGTGGGCTACGGATACTCAGTGGAACGACCCGGCTCTCAGGAGTCAGTTCTGCTCTGGGTTATCTGAAAGGGTTAAGGATGCATTGGCGCTGTATGAGACCCCCCTTTCCCTTGATGCTGTTATGTCCCTCTCTATCAGAATAGATAGACGTCTTAGGGAGAGATCGAAAATTCCGGAGCAATTGGTTACCTCTCCCAAGCAACAGTCAGCCTGTACTGACTTAGATGAGCCTATGCAGCTAGGCGGAACTTCTCGTCAGGTCCGTCCTCCCGAGGTTCGCCGTAGGGGGGGGGCTTGTTTTTTCTGTGGGGGGAGGGGTCATTTCATTAATGTCTGTCCCTCCTTTCTCAAAAACAAAAGACCGTCGGAAAACTACTAACCCCGGGCTGTGCGGAGGATGTCAGCCGGGGGGTATACGCTTCCTCCATACGAACATCTCAATTTGTGTTACCAGCGGTCATTGATTTTGGTGTTAAGACGGAGTCTATTTCTGTTTTTCTAGACAGTGGAGCAGGGGTAAACTTGATTGATGCCCATTTTGCCCGCACTATGGGTTTGTCTCTCAGTACGCTGCAGAGACCTATTCCCGTATTCGCTATAGATTCTGCTCCTCTGTCTCAGAGAAACCTCACCCACATTGTTCGTAATTTACACCTTCGGGTAGGGGACCACCATAATGAGTGTCTTTCATGTTACGTTTTGGAGGGCCTTCCCTCTCCGGTGGTATTGGGTCTTCCCTGGTTGATAGCGCACAATCCAGTGGTGGATTGGCAGGCCAGGGAGATATTGGAGTGGAGTGAGCATTGCAGAGAGAATTGCTTAAATAACAATTGCTTAATCGCCTCCATAGCTTCCCTACCTACATTTATTTCGGACTTTGAGGACGTTTTTTCTGAAAAGGGTTGTCAGAAACTACCACCTCATCGTCCTTATGATTGCCCGGTTAACCTGATTCCCGGGGCAAAATTACCCAAGTCCAGGTTGTATAATCTTTCGGGTCCCGAGAGACAAGCCATGAAAGATTATATCTCCGAGAGTCTGGCTAAGGGACACATCAGACCCTCTTCTTTACCCGTGGCTGCAGGGTTTTTCTTTGTTAAAAAGAAATATGGGGGCCTGCGTCCTTGCTTAGATTTCCGTGAGTTAAACCAGATAACCATCCGTGACCCATACCCTCTTCCTCTCATTCCTGACCTTTTTAATCAGATTGCGGGTGCTAAGTGGTTCTCCAAACTTGATCTTAGGGGGGCCTACAATCTGATTCGTATCAGGGAAGGGGATGAGTGGAAGACAGCTTTTAACACCCCTGAGGGGCATTATGAAAATCTAGTTATGCCTTTCGGTCTGACCAATGCCCCTGCTGTCTTCCAACATTTCGTTAATGATATTTTTAGTCATCTCATCGGCAGGTTTGTAGTCATATACCTAGATGATATCTTAATTTCTTCGGCTGATCTGAAAACACATGAGGTGCATGTCAGGCAAGTACTGCAGGTCCTACGGACGAATAAATTATATGCGAAAATTGAAAAATGTGTCTTCGCTGTTCAGGAATTACAGTTCCTGGGATATCTATTATCTGCTTCAGGTTTCCGCATGGATCCTGGGAAGGTCCAGGCAATTTTAGATTGGGATCTTCCTGAGAACCTTAAAGCCCTACAACGGTTTTTGGGTTTCGCTAATTTCTATAGAAAGTTCATTAAAAATTATTCAGTGATCGTTAAACCCCTTACCGACATGACTAGGAAGGGGACGGATTTTTCCAAATGGTCTGTCGCCGCTAAAGATGCATTTTCCTCTCTAAAGGAGAGGTTTACCTCGGCACCTGTTCTAATTCAACCTGATGTCTCCCAGCCTTTTATTGTCGAGGTAGATGCGTCAGAGGTGGGAGTGGGAGCTGTATTGTCTCAGGGTCCGTCTCCTGGCAAATGGTGTCCTTGCGCTTTCTTTTCCAAAAAATTATCTTCTGCGGAGAAGAATTATGATATTGGAAATAGGGAACTGTTGGCGATTAAACTGGCGCTTGAAGAGTGGCGTCACTTCTTAGAGGGAGCAATCCACCCCGTCACGGTGATTACGGATCACAAGAACCTTCTGTACCTAGAATCGGCTAAGCGTCTCACCCCTAGACAAGCTAGGTGGTCGCTATTCTTTACCAGATTTAACTTTGTAATCACCTATCGTCCTGGGGCAAAAAATACCAAGGCAGACGCATTATCTCGTAGTTTCCCTGGAGGGGGTAATGTTTGTGATCCGGTACCTATTTTACAAAGAGGTGTGGTTGTCTCTGCTGTACACTCTGTTCTAGAGGGAAAGGTGTTAGAGGCTCAGGGGGACACCCCGGCCTCTTGCCCCTCAGAGAAATTGTTTGTACCGTTAAACCTGCGTCTTGAATTATTAAAAGAACATCATAATTCGGCACTTGCTGGACACCCAGGTAGTAAAGCAACCTTGGAGCTTTTATCTCGTCGTTTTTGGTGGCCAAGGTTGCGTCAGGATGTAATGGATTTCGTGTCTACTTGTTCTACTTGTGCACGCGCGAAAGTCTCTCATACACGTCCAGCAGGGTCTTTATTGCCACTTTTCATCCCCAATAGGCCATGGACACATCTGTCAATGGATTTCAACACTGACTTACCGTTGTCGGCGGGTAAAACAGTTATCTTGGTAGTAGTAGACAGGTTTAGCAAAATGGTACACTTTATTGCGCTACCCGCACTTCCTAATGCTAAAACTCTCGCTCAGGTGTTTATCAGTGAAATCGTGAAGCTTCACGGGGTCCCTTCCGATGTGGTTTCGGATCGGGGAACCCAGTTTATTTCTAAGTTTTGGAAAGCTTTTTGTTCCCGTTTGGGGGTTCACTTGTCCTTTTCCTCAGCTTTCCATCCTCAGTCGAATGGACAGACTGAGCGTACCAACCAAAACCTAGAAACATATTTAAGGTGTTTTGTGTCTGAAAACCAAGAGTTGTGGTCATCATATTTACCGTTAGCTGAGTTTGCCATAAATAATCATTATCAGGAGTCCACTGGCAAGTCACCATTCCTTGGTGCATACGGTTTTCATCCCCAATTTTGTACTTTCAAAGAGGGGGGGTCTTCTGGGGTTCCCGAAGAGGAAAGGTTTTCTTCATCTCTTTCATCGGTATGGCAGAAGGTGCAAGTTAACTTGAAAAAGATGAGTGGTAAATATAAATGCATGGCCGATAAGAAACGGTCGCCAGGTCCGGACCTAGGAGTGAATGACTATGTGTGGTTGTCTACTAGGAATATTAAGTTAAAGGTTCCTTCTTGGAAACTGGGTCCTAGGTTCATTGGTCCCTATAAAATAGTAGCCGTCATTATCCCTGTGGCTTTTCGCCTGGAGCTACCTCAGACTTTTAAGATCCATAACGTCTTCCATAAATCGTTACTCAAGAAGTATGTTCCACCTCTAGAACCATCGCCGCTGCCACCTCCTCCTGTCATTGTGGCTGGTAATCTGGAGTTTCAAATAGCCAGAATTGTTGATTCTCGTCGGGTCCGCCGCTCTCTTCAGTATCTGGTGCATTGGAGGGGTTACGGTCCCGAGGAAAGAATGTGGGTTCCAGCGTCAGAGGTAAACGCCAACAGGTTAATTCAGACTTTCCATGCCTCTCATCCGGAGAGACCTGGTCCTGAGTGTCCGGAGGCCCCTCGTGAAAGGGGGGGTACTGTCACGAGGGTATCAAGAGCCACGTCTGACTCCGTTATACCCGGGGTCAGGAAGTCGCAGCGGGTGGCTGCGCGCTCTATATCTAAAGATCACGTTGTCTTTTAGTGATTGTTTTCTGTGTTTGCCTTGCTATCCTTTTTGTCTCTCTCAGGGATCCGTAGCTTCTCCTCCTCAGCTGTTTCTTGTCTGCCACTCCCTACCTCCTTATATTCTCCCCTCACACTTCTCTAGTTGCCAGTTATAGAGCTTCCTGCCTGGACATCTATACTGACCCACTGGAGTGGTGAATCCTGCGTGTCGTTCCTGAGTGCTACCCTCCGGATCCCTGTTGGGCTTATTGTTGTCTCCTGTTGTCGCCCATCTGGGAATATATGTTGAGTCTGTGTTGTCTGTCCTCCCCTTGGTGTTTTCCCTTAGAGTTAGTGGTGCAGACTAGTGTTCCCATCGCCCTGTTCACTACCTAGAGCTCAGCTCAGGGAAAGCCAGGGCTTTAGGCACGTGATCGGCGTACGGGTGAGGAACCCGTCTAGGGACGTCAGGGCAGCCAGGTGCCAGCCGCCAGGTGAGTCAGGGGTCACCATCTTCCCTCTCACTTGGGCAGGGCCTTCCTCGTTCCCTCCCTCTGTGTCACGTATGTGATAGCCACGCCGACCGTGATAGATGTGCAGTGGCATGACATGAACAGCGCTGTGCATGCAATGTATCCCCAAAATATTCTTTAAATTAAACATATTTGCAGGGAGAAATAGTCCAAAATTCCTCCTCAACATTGTGAAATTTTTACAGCCGCAGAAACATTTGGTGGAGGTGATTGCTGCCAATGTGTGGTCTAGAGGTTATTAAATTAAGGAGTTCACTAGCTTTTTTTTGGATATTTGCTCAATGGGCTCAATAAAAGACCATTTCAAAATACCAGCTTTTGTTTTCTTACTTTATTTAGGCCTCTTTCACACATAAAACACAGATGTGTTCTGTCCGTTGTCACGAACCGGCAGGACAGGTAGTGAATCCCCTGCACCAGAGAGGCGATGGCGCGGGTTGTACTAGAGGACCGGTTCTAAGCAGTTACTGGTCTTCACCAGAGCCCGCCGCAAAGCGGGATGGATTTGCCGCGGCGGTAACTACCAGGTCGTGTCCCCTAGTAACAACTCGACCTCTCTGGCAACTGATAAGGCGTGGTACACAGGGAGAAGGCAAGAGCGTAGTCGGACGAAGCAGCGGTCAGGGCAGGCGGCAAAGGTTCAAAGGCGAGTGGACGGTAGCAACGGGTACGGCAACAGGTAAGGCAAACTAACATCATAGGGAACGCTTTCTCTGAGGCACAAGGCACAAAGATCCTGCAGAAGGCTGTGGGAGGAGAAGGTATAAATGGGCAGTGCACAGGTGCAGCCTAATTAAGTCAGCACTGCCTCTCACAACCTTAACCCTTAATAACCCCTTTGGACCAGGCACCAATCACTGGTGCACTGGTTCTTTGAATCTAAGAGTCCCGGCGCGCGCGCGCCCTAGAGAGCGAGGACGCACACGCCGAGACGCTGGAGTGCTGCCTGGGGACATACGCTGTGAGCGCTCCGAGACCAGCAGGGGACCCGGAGCGCTCAGCGTAACAGTACCCCCCCCCTTTGGTCTCCCTCCCTTTTTGGTACCGAAGAACTTGCGGATGAGACTGCGGTCCAGGATGTTCTCCTCCGGCTCCCATGACCTCTCCTCAGGACCGCAGCCCTCCCAGTCGACCAAAAAAAATCTTTTTCCCCGGGAGATCTTGGTCGCCAAGATCTCCTTGATAGAGAATATATCGGAGGTACCGGCGACAGGGGTGGGAGAAACAAGCTTGGGAGAAAAACGGTTAAAGATAGCAGGTTTAAGAAGGGAGACATGGAAGGAGTTATGGATTCGGAGGGAGAGAGGAAGATGGAGCTGATAAGAAACTTGATTGATACGACTCTTGATTTTATAGGGTCCCAAGAAACGAGGGCCCAACTTGTAACTTGGGACCCTAAATCGGAAGTACCTAGAGGAGAGCCACACCTTGTCACCCGAGCGAAATTCCGGTGGAGATCTGCGTCTCTTGTCAGCTTGAACCTTCATACGGGCGGAAGCCCTGAGGAGAGCAGCGTGGGTTTCTCGCCAGATGGAGGAAAAATCCTGTACAAGACTGTCAACGGCAGGTACAGAAGAAGGAGTGGGAGACTGCGGCAGCGGTGGAAGAGGATGACAGCCAAAAACTACAAAGAAAGGAGACTTGTTAGAGGCAGAGGATTGTTTGTAGTTGTAGGAGAACTCCGCCCAGGGAAGTAGATCAGCCCAGTCGTCATGGCGAGAGGATACAAAGTGACGCAGATAGTCACCCAAAATCTGGTTCACCCGTTCTACTTGGCCATTAGATTGAGGGTGGTACGAAGAAGAAAAGTCCAATTTGATCCTGAGCTGGGCACATAGAGCCCTCCAGAATTTGGAGACGAATTGTACCCCATGATCCGAGACAATATGTTTGGGAAGGCCATGGAGACGGAAGATGTGTTGGAAAAATTGTTTGGCCAACATGGGTGCAGAGGGTAGACCGGGTAGGGGTACAAAGTGAGCCATCTTGGAGAAGCGATCCACCACGACCCAAATAACGGACTTGCCATGGGAGGAGGGAAGATCAGTAATAAAGTCCATGGCGATGTGAGACCAGGGAACTTCAGGAACAGGTAGAGGCAAGAGGAGACCCGCTGGTCTCTGGCGAGGCGATTTATCCCGGGCGCAAATCATACAGGCCTGGACGAAGTCCGAGACATCTTTCTCCAGAGAAGGCCACCAGTACCTTTGGGAGATTAGTTGGAGAGACTTTAGCACCCCTGGATGACCGGCAAAAGGGGAGGCGTGGCCCCACTTGAGAATTCGCAGCCGCTGACGTGGAGGTACGTAGGATTTGCCAGGAGGAAGAAGGCGCAGGTCCACGGGAGCGACTGTAATAAGGCGTTATGGAGGGATAATATATCGAGGTGTTAACTCGTCGCCCACCACATCAGAGGAGCGAGACAGAGCATCTGCCCTAATGTTCTTGCAAGCCGGACGGAAATGGATCTCAAAGTTAAAGCGGGCGAAGAACAGAGACCAACGAGCCTGACGGGGATTTAATCTCTGAGCAGACTGGAGATAAGCCAGGTTCTTGTGGTCCGTGAAGATGTACACAGGATGTGTGGCACCCTCGAGTAAATGTCTCCATTCCTCCAGTGCCAATTTAATAGCCAGCAGTTCCCTGTCCCCAATGGAGTAATTTCTCTCTGCGGAAGAGAATGTTTTTGAAAAGAAGCCACAAGTTGAAGTCTTGCCCCGGGAAGACTTCTGGGTGAGGACGGCTCCGGCTCCCACCGAGGAGGCATCCACTTCAAGAGAGAAGGGCTTGGTGGAATCTGGTCTAGAGAGAACGGGTGCAGAGGCAATGGCGGATTTCAGGGACTGGAAGGCTTTCTCGGCTTGGGAAGGCCAGGATTTGGGGTTAGCTCCTTTTCTAGTGAGGGCCACGATAGGAGCTACCAGAGTGGAATAGTGAGGGATGAATTGCCTGTAGTAATTCGCAAAGCCCAGAAATCTTTGTATGGCTCGGAGACCAGAGGGACGTGGCCAATCCAGAACCGCCGAGAGTTTGGCTGGGTCCATTTGAAGTCCTTGGGCTGAGATAATGTATCCCAGGAAAGGCAGGGAGGTCTGTTCAAATAGACATTTTTCAAGTTTAGCGTACAGGCGATTTCTCCTAAGACGACTAAGAACTTGTTGCACATGGACCCGGTGTTGATCCAAATTGGAGGAAAAGATGAGGATATCATCCAGGTATACGACCACGCAGGTGTAAAGTAAGTCCCTGAAAATGTCATTGACGAATTCCTGGAAGACAGCAGGTGCGTTGCAGAGGCCGAAGGGCATCACCAAATACTCAAAATGGCCGTCCCTTTTGTTAAAGGCGGTCTTCCATTCGTCTCCCTCACGGATACGGATCAGATTATAGGCCCCTCGGAGGTCCAATTTAGTGAAGATCTTAGCCCCTCGGAGACGATCAAATAGCTCAGAGATTAGAGGCAGAGGGTAACGGTTCTTGATGGTAATTTTATTAAGACCTCTGTAGTCAATGCAGGGGCGGAGGGAGCCGTCTTTTTTTGTCACGAAGAAAAAAACGGCCCCAGCAGGAGAAGAAGATTTTCTTATGAATCCTCTCTGTAGGTTCTCACGTATATAGTCGGACATGGCAAGAGTCTCAGGAAGGTGAGAGAGGATAAATTCTGCCCCGAGGTGGAGTAGAACCGAGTATCAGGTCGATCGGGCAATCATAGGATTGGTAAGGAGGAAGAACCTCAGCTTGTTTCTTGCAGAAGACATCCGTGAAGGAATGATATGGCTTGGGCAGCCCAGAAGGCGGAGAAACTTGCGGGTTCTGTTTGACCAGAGCAGGCTTGAGACAGCGGTCCGAACAGGAGGAGCCCCAACGCAGGATCTCACCGGTGGACCAATTCAGGACAGGACTATGACGTTGAAGCCACGGCAGACCCAGGAGGAGTTCGGAGGAACAGAAGGGAAGGACAAAAAACTCTAAAGTCTCGGTATGAAATATTCCGATGTCCATCTGTAGAGGCTGGGTACGGAACTGCACGGTGGCTGAGAGTCTCTCACCGTTAACAGTAGAGATGAAAAACGGCTTGGGTAGACGGATTACTGGAATACGGTACTTGTCAACCAAGGAGGCGTGAATGAAGTTGCCAGCTGAACCGGAATCCAAGAAGGCGGCTGCGGAGAAAGAGGACTTGGAAGAGATGATCAACTGCACGGGTATGATGAGACGTGGAGAGGAAGAATCCACACCTAGCAACGCCTCTCCCACGCTTACTAGGAGCGAGCGTTTCCCGAACGCGGTGGACGGAGAGGACAATCTCTAAGGAAGTGCTCGGTACTGGCACAGTACAGACACAGGTTCTCGTTTCTGCGGCGGCTTCGTTCTTGCGGAGAAACGGGAGCCAGACGAGGAAAGCGTCTAGGACGAGCTTTTTCCTTTTCAAGGAGGATTTCCTCCTGTCTTTCGGCGAAACGTTTGTCTATCCTAGTGGCCAGCAAGATGAGGTCACAAAGAGTGGAAGGAAGCTCACGTGCAGCCAGAACGTCCTTTACTTCACTGTTAAGTCCTTTCTTGAAGGTGGCACAAAGGGCTTCATTGTTCCAGTTCAGCTCAGAGGCCAGAGTGCGGAACTGAATGGCATAGCCACCCACGGAAGAACCTCCTTGGGTCAAATTTAGTAAGGAAGTCTCTGTGGAGGTAACCCAGGCAGGCTCCTCAAAAACATTCCGAAACTCTAGGCAGAAGCTCTGGACGGATGCGGTGGCAGGATCTGCGCGGTCCCATAGTGGTGTAGCCCAGGCCAGGGCCTTCCCGGACAGTAAACTGAGAATAAAGGCTATCTTGGCTCGCTCAGAAGGAAACTGGTCGGACAGAAGCTCGAGGTGGAGAGAGCACTGCGACAAGAACCCACGGCACTGCTTAGGATCTCCGTCATATTTGTCTGGTAGGGACAAACGGATTCTGGAACCGGTGGTAACTGCAGGCGGAGGTGATGCAGCAGGAGCAGACGGAGGAGTTGGCTGTTGCAGAGAAGGCAGGAGCTGCTGCAACATAGCGGTCAACTGGGCCAGCTGTTGACCCTGCTGGGCCACAATGGTGGTGAGGTCCTCCAGGCTTGGCAGGGGAACATCAGTGGGATTCATGGCCGGATCTTACTGTCACGAACCGGCAGGACAGGTAGTGAATCCTCTGCACCAGAGAGGCGATAGCGCGGGTTGTACTAGAGGACCGGTTCTAAGCAGTTACTGGTCTTCAACAGAGCCCGCCGCAAAGAGGGATGGATTTGCCGCGGCGGTAACTACCAGGTCGTGTCCCCTAGTAACAACTCGACCTCTCTGGCAACTGATAAGGCGTGGTACACAGGGAGAAGGCAAGAGCGTAGTCGGACGAAGCAGCGGTCAGGGCAGGCGGCAAAGGTTCAAAGGCGAGTGGACGGTAGCAACGGGTACGGCAACAGGTAAGGCAAACTAACATCATAGGGAACGATTTCTCTGAGGCACAAGGCACAAAGATCCGGCAGAAGGCTGTGGGAGGAGAAGGTATAAATGGGCAGTGCACAGGTGCAGCCTAATTAAGTCAGCACTGCCTCTCACAACCTTAACCCTTAATAACCCCTTTGGACCAGGCACCAATCACTGGTGCACTGGTCCTTTGAATCTAAGAGTCCCGGCGCGCGCGCGCCCTAGAGAGCGAGGATGCACACGCCGAGACGCTGGAGTGCTGCCTGAGGACATACGCTGTGAGCGCTCCGAGACCAGCAGGGGACCCGGAGCGCTCAGCGTAACATCCGTGGTCTCCACAGACTGCCCACGTATCCCTTGACTTTAATGTGTATATTCACAAATAGTGTTGAGCAAAACTAAGCATTCGCAACGGAATTCAAGAAAACTTTGAATTGCAACAAAGCCGAATTTCCTCAGGTTTAGTGGTAACTAATCAGTTTTTCCTAAAATGGTAGCTGCATGTGTTACAAAGTGAAAGTATAAAGCCCAGGAACGCAAGATCACCGATAATGCCGTGCAGCCAGCCAATCTGCAGATATGTATCCCCTGTGGTGTCACAGCCCTATAAAAGCCTCATCCTGCACAATCTCCACCATAGTCCTCTGAGTTGAGACGTGACAAGCGCTCATTCACTAAGGACACTGTTGCTGAAAACAGTTTGAAAGAATAATATTGGAGAGGGAGAGTGCAGGGAGTCTGCAGGGAGAGTGTATCGCCATGTCCATCACATTCTAGTGCACTGACATTCAAAGTTAATCTGTTATTTTACTGATACAGTTACTATGCCTCAGTTTAAAGGCAGGTGTAATATATTGCTGTGTGCACCACTGTGCAGTGCACTGACATTCATAGCTAATCTGTTCTGTTACGTTGTGTTCGTATTACGGGCAGGTGCAATTTATCGCCCTGTACATAACTGTGCAGTGGAGAGAAATGTATCATAGCTAATCCCTTCTGTTAGCAATACAATTGTTATACACTATGGCCAACTGACAGTTGCCTGTGCCCTATAAAAGAATGGGCAGTGGTAAAAATGTTACTGTAGCTGCTAAACATTAACAGATGCTGATGTAGCTGATCGCACGTGGGAGCCGGGTGAAAAGGGTGCATCATCATCAGCGAGCAAGAGTGGCAGGGTGAACTGTGAGACAGTAGGGTGGAAGTGTGCCTGTGAGACAGCAGGATCTGTAGCCAAATGCGGGAGGGGTACACCATCTAATACTCGGGAGACAACCTGTGAGGAACACACTAGTGCATCCAGCCAGTTGCAGGGGCAACACGTGAGGTGCACGGTGGACCGATGAGGGGCCAAATAATATAACACACAGTTCATCAGTTTACTCACGGTTAGCAGATAGCCTCCCTGGGCTGGCAGCACAGTGTTGAGGTGGACATGGACAGCACAAAATCCTCCGGGGCACGCTCTGTGGTAGGAAGCATCAGCCAAGATGGTGGTTGAGGTGCCCTTGATGTTAGGGGTGCTTAGGGTGCTTGTTGCGGCTGAGTCCCTTGATGGTTTTTGTCGTGACGCCAGTACTGTTAATGGTGGTACAACCATAGGTAGTAATAATGAGGTACTGAGGACATAATGAGGACATCCAATAATAATGAGGACATCCAAACTTTTACTTTGGATGTCTTTTAGTTGCAGTAGTACAAATATGCAGTCTCTAGATGGTACAGAGTTAATTCTGCAAATCCACTGTTTTAGGCTTGTCAGGTTTCTTGGGTTTCTTTGGAGCAGTGGGTTACTTCTACATCAGTGGAACTTCTGGGGAGGTGGCCAGAGGTTATGGTATCCTTCACCTAAATTATCCCAAAGGTCCTTTATGCCTGGGTTACGGCTTTTATCCTTTGGATGAATTTAAATTTGTCCTTCTTTCTTGTCCCTTTCTGGACTAAGACTTCTTTTTAGAGCTGAAGTGCTGGATCTGCACCTTTTCACTCTCTGATCTTCACACTGACCTGTGGTCTCACACTATTCAACCTCCACTAACCTGAATTGAACTGTCTCACTAGGCCTGAACTGGGTATATATAGGACCTGAACTTTATCCCCATCTAGTGGTGGGATGTACAAATTGCACCTAATAGGCCTGTTAACAGGGATTTTGCAGATACATAAATGCAAAGTCATACCATACTGTACAATGCAATTGTTAGGATCAAAAGTACTTTTAAGCAGTGCCCACACACACATAGTCTGACGCTGCACTAGCAGTGCATGGGTTCATAAACGTAGCAACAAGCAGGCATCACGCATTGGTGATGGGAAAATGCCATACTTGGCAGTGTGGGAATTTTTCCCCAAGTCACTAGGGGATGTTAGCGTGATGGTATGCAGGATGTGTAGGCAGAAGGTGAGGCGTGGCCAGGGTGCTAAAGGGAGCGAAAACTGCCACTCACTATGGGTTATAGTCTAAGGGTCCATTCACACGTCCGTAATTTGGGTCCGCATTCGTTCCGCAATTTGCGGACCAATTCACTTTCAATGGGGCTGGAACGGATGCAAATCTACATTTCCTGGATCAGCATCTGCATTTTCGGGATCCACATCCGTTTTTGCGGGATCCTTTTTTTCAGGATCTGCAATTTTGTTCCTGGAAAAAATAGAACATGTCCTATTCTTGTCCGCAATTGCGGACCAGAAAAGGCATTTTCTATTAAAGTGTCTGTGATGTGCGGATCCGCAAATTGCGGATCGCACATTGCAGGTGTCCGTGTTTTGCGGATCCGCAATTTGCAAAACACTTACGGACGTGTGAATGGACCCTAAATGTGTCTGCCTGCAGAGGGTCTAACCACGGCCTGCTCCCACCGACCTACACCTTGCCCACCTTTAACATAAACAGTGAGAGAGTCTGAAAGGGGTTACAAAAAAAGTCTAAAATTTTGTCACAAACCTACCAGTGTAGGGTGGCATAAAAACTAGAGTAACATTTCCAGACAAAAGTGTTATTTTTAAAGATGTTAAAGCCAAATTTTTACAGCAAGACTGACTTCTCCTCACAATAAGTTTCCTCCTATGCTTTTAACACGTTGCACATACTCTGGTACTGTGGCTGTGTGTACACAGCTAGCCAGTTATGAGTACAGTATGACATGCATCACAATACCATGACCAGCGTATTGTCGAGTCGTTCCTTTCCAATCTACCCCATTCCCAACCTAATAAAGACACAACTCCGCAAGTGGATTTTATTGGCCAAAGCAGCCATTTTATTAACACGTTCAGGACCTTGGACGAGAATGCTCGTCCTAACTTGCAGGTACTTAACGCACTAGGATGAGCATTCTCATCCTAGGGTTAACGCGCTGCCCCACACGTGCTGCCGCTATCAGCTGAGCCCCTGTTGTATCTGACAGCATCGGTGAAAACACAGATGCCGGCGGATTAACGGGGGTTTGCGGCAGCTTGTACAGCCCCATCGGGTCCCCGTGCTGCGGTGACGGGGACCCGATGGTAGCTATGGCAGCCCCGATGCCTTGAATAGGTATCAGGGCTGCCAGCTACGGAAGCCCAGGAGATCCAGCCCCAGGGCTGGGTCTCCTAGGCAACTGTTAGTGTCTTACAGTGTAAAACACTGACAGTTCAATACAGCATAAGGCCTCATGCACACGACCGTTGTGTGCATCCGCGTCCGTTGTTCCATTTTCCGTGATTTTCTGCGGACCCATTGACTTTCAATGGGTCCGTTGAAAACTCGGAAAATGCACCGTTGTTCATCCGCGTCCGTGATCCGTGTTTCCTGTCCGTCAAAAAAATAGCACCTGTCCTATTTTTTTGACGGACAACGGTTCACGGACCCATTCAAGTCAATGGGTCCGTGAAAAAACACGGATGCACACAAGATTGTCATCCGCGTCCGTGATCCGTGTCCGTAGGCTACTTTCACACAGATGGATCCGCAGATCCGTCTGCATAAAAGCTTTTTAGCAATTTTAGAAGCATTATACTTACCTGCGCTGTCTGTGACCGGCCGGGCGCTCCTCCTACTGGTAAGTGACAGATCTGTGCTGTAAGCAATGCGCTGCACAGACCTTTCATTTACCAGTAGGAGGAGCGCCCGGCCGGCCACAGGCAGCGAAGGTAAGTATAATGCTTCTAAAATTGCTAAGTAACCATGGCAGCCAGGACTGCAGTAGCATCCTGGTTGCCATGGTTACCGATCGGAGTCCCAGCGATTCAATTCAGCCAATGATGGGGGGGGGGATTTTAATTAGGAGGGGGGGGGAGAGGGGAGGCCGCACTGGCCACCAATGAATGTAATACAGGGGAGGGAGGGAGGGGGGCGACACTGGCCACCAATGAATGTAATACAGGGGAGGGAGGGGGCCGCACTGGCCACCAATGAATGTAATACAGGGGAGGGAGGGGGGCCGCACTGGCCACCAATGAATTTAATACAGGGGAGGGAGGGGGGTCTGCCTCCTCCTGCCTGGCAGCACCTGATCTCTTACAGGGGGCACCTGAGGGGTTAATTGTGCGGATCACAGCCCCCTGTAAGAGATCGGGTGCTGCCAGGCAGCAGGGGGCAGTCATGTACACAGTTCTTAGTATATTCTAACTTGAAGCGTCCCCATCACTATGGGAACGCCTCTGTGTTAGAATATACTGTCGGATCTGAGTTTTCACGATATAACTCAAATACGATGGTATATTTTAACATAGAGGCGTTCCCCATGGTGATGGGGACGCTTCAAGTTAAAATGTACCATCGGATTGGAGAAAACTCCGATCCGATGGTATAATAGGGACTCCTGACTTTACATTGAAAGTCAATGGGGGACGGATCCGTTTGCAATTGCACCATATTGTCCCCATTGACTTGCATTGTAAGTCAGGACGGATCCGTTTGGCTCCGCACGGCCAGGCGGACACCAAAACTACTTTTTTTTTACTTTCCTTCATGTCCGTGGATTCTCCAAAAATCAAGGAAGACCCACGGAAGAAAAAACGGACACGGATCACGGAACTACGGAACCCGTTTTTACGGACCGCAAAAAAAAACGGTCGTGTGCATGAGGCCTAATACAGATGTATTGTGCTGTATTGAAACAGGGATCAGACCCTAAAATCTTGAAGTGGGACAAAAAATAAAGTGAAAAAAGAAGTAAAAAAAATTTAAAAGTGCCCTTTTCCCAAAATAAAGTAAATAAAAAAATAAAATAAAATAGGGAAAAAAGAAAGGTAGACATATTAGGTATCAACGCGTCCGTATCGACCGGCTCTATAAAAATATCACATGACCTAACCCCTCAGATGAACACCGTCAAAAAAATTTAATAAAATCTGTGCTAAAAAAACATTTTTTTGTCACCTTACATCACTAAAAGTGCAACACCAAGCGATCAAAAAGGCGTATGCCCCCAAAATAGTACCAATCTAACCGTCACCTCATCCCACAAAAAATGAGCACCTACCTAAGAAAATCGCCCAAAAAGTAAAAATACTATGGCTCTCAGACTATGAAGACACTAAAATATGACTTTTTTAATTAAAAAAATGATTATATTGTATTAAATGTAATAAAAAAGTAGACATATTAGGTATTGCCACGTCCACAACAACCTGCTCTATAAACATACCACATGACCTAACCCCTCAGTTGAACACCGTAAAAGAAAAAAGAGCCCTTTTCCAAAAATAAAGGGAAAAAAGAAAAGTAGACATATTAGGTATCAACGCGTCCGTATCGACTGGCTCTATAAAAATATCACATTACCTAACCCCTCAGATGAACACCATCAAAAAAATGAAATAAAATAAAAGCGATGAAAAAGGCGTATGCCCCCCAAAATAGTGCCAATATAACTGTCACCTCATCCCACAAAAAATGAGCACCTACCTAAGATAATCACCCCAAAAAAAAATACTATGGCTCTCAGATTAAGACATGATTTTTTTTTTTATGATATTTTTGTGTAAAACTTAAATAAATAAAAAAAGTATATATATTAGGTATTGCCATGTCCATAACGACCTGCTCTATAAAAATATCACATGACCTAACACCTCAGATGAACACCGTAAAAAAAAAAAACGGTGTAAAAAAAGCCATTTTTTGTCACCTTAAATCATAAAAAGTGTAATAGCAAGCGATCAAAAAGTCATACGCACTCCAAAATAGTGCCAATCAAACCATCATCTCATCCCTCAAAAATGATACCCTACCTAAGACAATCGCCCAAAAAAAAAAAAAATATGGCTCTCAGACTATGGAGACACTAAAACATAATTTTTGTTTTCTTTCAAAAATGATATTATTGTGTAAACTGAAATAAATAATAAAAAAAGGTACATATATTAGGTATTGACACGTCCGTAACAACCTGCTCTATAAAAATATCACATGACCTAACCTCTCAGGTGAACTCCGTAAAAAAAAAAAAGGTATAAAAAAGGCATTTTTGTCACCTTACATCACAAAAAGTGTAATACCAAGAGATAAAAAAGTCATAAGCACCCCAAAATCATACCGATCAAACCGTCATCTCATCCCGCAAAAATGAGGTTCTAACTAAGACAATCGCCCAAAAAATAAATAAATTGAAAAAAGTATACATATTAGATATCACCGCATCCGTAAGAACCTGCTGTATAAAAATATCACATGACCTAACCCCTCAAGTGAACACTGTAAAAAATAAAAAGTATGTAAAAAAAAAAGCAATTTTTTGTCACCTTACATCACAAAAAGTGTAATATAAAGCGATCAAAAAGTCATATGCACCCTAAAATAGTACTGTCACAGTCGTCAACGCTTGCTGTGACCTTCTGTCTATGCTCTCGCTGCAGCTCCGTTCCTCTGTATTATTTGTGGTTCTTTATGGGTTAACTCCCCTGTGTGCCTATTAGGAGTTAATCCTCTGTCTGCTCCATGGGTGTGGTCTCTCTGCTGCACCCATGGAACCTGTATATAAGGCTGAGGTTTCATCAGTTCTGTGTCAGCTCTCCTGGTGTGTGTTGTCTTGTCCTGCTCCTGGTTTGTACTCTCTCTCCCATGCTGCTGACCCATGGGATCCGTGTCTGTCTGTCTGTGCTCTGTGGGTTTCCCTACTTGTTCATTAACGTCGTCTGTCTGTTATCTGTTCTGCCTGTTATGTTTTAGTTACTTTGTGTTTATTCTGATGTCTGTGTTCAGCAAGCCTTTGCAGCAGAGTGGCATGACAAGGCCATGCAGTTTACTACTGGTGGAGCAAGTCCTTCTCTGCTCATTGCCACTCCTGCTCCCTTGCGTGAACTCCTGCTCGTATTATTAGTTCCCCTGTTTTGTATTCATATGTCTGTGTTCAGCAAGCCTTTGCAGCAGAGTGGCATGACAAGGCCATGCAGTTTACTACTGGTGGAGCAAGTCCTTCTCTGCTCATTGCCACTCCTGCTCCCTTGCATGAACTCCTGCTTGTGTTATTATTTGCCCTGTTTTGTATTTACCTGTCTGTTATGTTTGCCTATGTGCCGTCGGTACCTTCTGGTACCTGTTGTCCATTCGCTCCTACTGTCACTGTCTAGTTCACGCTCCAGAGTGGACCCTGGCAACTTCCTGCGGCAAAGTCTAACCCTCACCATCTAGGGCTCTAGTGAATACCAGGAGTTGCTTAGTCACGCCCCTCTGGAGTATTACTAGACAGTGGCGCAGTGGGGGTTTTCTCCCACTGTGCTGACGGTACATAGAGCTCATGTTTTCTCTGTGCTGCCTTTCAGGTTTTTGTTTGTGCAATAAACTCTTATGTGTCTGTACCTGATTTCCGTTTATTGCTTGACGACGCGGTGGTCTCTCCTGGGACCTCCAACTCGTGACAAGTACCAATCAAACTGTCATCTCATACCAAAAAAAAATTGCCCCTACATAAGACAGTCGCCCAAAAAAAAACAAAAAAACTATGGCTTTAAGAATATGGAGAAATGCTTTATTATGTAGAAACAAACAACAACAAAAAATAGTCATATTTGGTATTGTCGCATCAGTAACAACCTGTTCTATAAAAATACCACATGATATAACCACATGTCAGATAAACATTGTAAATGACAAAAAATAAAAACGGTGCCAAAACAGCAATTTTTTGTTACCTTGCCTCACAAAAAGTGTAACATAGAGCAACCAAAAATAATATGTACCCTAAAATAGTACCAACAAAACTGCCACCTTATCCCGTAGTTTCCAAAATGGGGTCTTTTTTTGGAGTTTCTACTCTAGGGGTGCATCAGGGGGTCTTCAAATGTGACATGGCAGCTTAAAATTATCCCAGTGAAAATTGCCTTCCAAAAACCATATGGCGTACCTTTCCTTCTGCGCCCTGCCATGTGCCCGTACAGCAGTTTACGACCACATATGGGGTGTTTCTGTAAACTACAGAATCAGGGCAATAAATATTGAGTTTTGTTTGGCTGTTTACCCTTGCTTTGCTAGTGGAAAAAAATTGATTAAAATGAAAAATCTGCCAAAAAAGTGAAATTCTGAAATGTAATCTCCATTTTCCATTAATTCTTGTGGAACACCTAAAGGGTTAACAAAGTTTGTAAAATCAGTTTTGAATACCTTCAGGGGTGTAGTTTCTAAAATGGGGTATATTTGGGTGGTTTCTATTATGTAAGCCTCACAAAGTGGTCCTGAACTGGTCCTTAAAAAGTGGGTTTTGGAAATTTTCTGTAAAAGTTCAAGATTTGCTTTTAAACCTTTTAATGTCCCCAAAAATAAAATGGCATTCACAAAATAATCCAAACATGAAGTAGACATATAGGGAATGTAAAGTAATAAATATTTTTGGAGTTATTACTATCTATTCTAAAAGTAGAGAAATAGAAATTTGGAAATTTTCTAATTTTTCCTAATTTTTGGTAAATTTGGTATTTTTTTATAAACAAAAATGAATTTTTTTTTACTCAATTTTACCACTGTCATGAAGTAAAATATGTGACGAGAAAACAATCTCAGAATGGCCTGGATAAGTAAAAGCGTTTTAAAGTTATTACCACATAAAGTGACACATGTCAGATTTGCTAAAAATGGCATGGTCCTTAACCACCTCAGCCCCCAGTGCTTAAACACCCTGAAAGACCAGGCCACTTTTTACACTTCTGACCTACACTACTTTCACCGTTTATTGCTCGGTCATGCAACTTACCACCCAAATGAATTTTACCTCCTTTTCTTCTCACTAATAGAGCTTTCATTTGGTGGTATTTCATTGCTGCTGACATTTTTACTTTTTTTGTTATTAATCGAAATTTAACGATTTTTTTGCAAAAAAATGACATTTTTCACTTTCAGTTGTAAAATTTTGCAAAAAAAACGACATCCATATATAAATTTTGCTCTAAATTTATTGTTCTACATGTCTTTGATAAAAAAAAAATGTTTGGGTAAAAAAAAAATGGTTTGGGTAAAAGTTATAGCGTTTACAAACTATGGTACAAAAATGTGAATTTCCGCTTTTTGAAGCAGCTCTGACTTTCTGAGCACCTGTCATGTTTCCTGAGGTTCTACAATGCCCAGACAGTACAAACACCCCACAAATGACCCCATTTCGGAAAGTACACACCCTAAGGTATTCGCTGATGGGCATAGTGAGTTCATAGAACTTTTTATTTTTTGTCACAAGTTAGCGGAAAATGATGATTTTTTTTTTTTTTTCTTACAAAGTCTCATATTCCACTAACTTGTGACAAAAAATAAAAAGTTCTATGAACTCACTATGCCCATCACGAAATACCTTGGGGTCTCTTCTTTCCAAAATGGGGTCACTTGTGGGGTAGTTATACTGCCCTGGCATTCTAGGGGCCCAAATGTGTGGTAAGGAGTTTGAAATCAAATTCTGTAAAAAAATGACCTGTGAAATCCGAAAGGTGCTCTTTGGAATATGGGCCCCTTTGCCCACCTAGGCTGCAAAAAAGTGTCACATCTGGTATCTCCGTACTCAGGAGAAGGTGGGGAATGTGTTTTGGGGTGTCATTTTACATATACCCATGCTGGGTGAGAGAAATATCTTGGCAAAAGACAACTTTTCCCATTTTTTTATACAAAGTTGGCATTTGACCAAGATATTTATCTCACCCAGCATGGGTATATGTAAAAAGACACCCCAAAACACATTCCTCAACTTCTCCTGAATACAGAGATACCAGATGTGTGACACTTTTTTGCAGCCTAGGTGGGCAAAGGGGCCCATATTCCAAAGAGCACCTTTCGGATTTCACTCGCCATTTTTTACAGAATTTGATTTCAAACTCCTTACCACACATTTGGGCCCCTAGAATGCCAGGGCAGTATAACTACCCCACAAGTGACCCCATTTTGGAAAGAAGAGACCCCAAGGTATTCGCTGATGGGCATAGTGAGTTCATGGAAGTTTTTATTTTTTGTCACAAGTTAGTGGAATATGAGACTTTGTATGAAAAAATAAAATAAAAAAAAAATCATCATTTTCCACTAACTTGTGACAAAAAATAAAAAATTCTAGGAACTCGCCATGCCCCTCACGGAATACCTTGGGGTGTCTTCTTTCCAAAATGGGGTCACTTGTGGGGTAGTTATACTGCCCTGGCATTTTCCAGGGGCCCTAATGTGTGGTAAGTAGGTAAATGACCAGTGAAATCCGAAAGGTGCGCTTTGGAATGTGGGCCCCTTTGCCCACCTAGGCTGCAAAAAAGTGTCACACATGTGGTATCGCCCTATTCAGGAGACGTTGGGGAATGCTGGGTGAGAGAAATATCTTGGCAAAAGACAACTTTTCCCATTTTTTTATACAAAGTTGGCATTTGACCAAGATATTTATCTCACCCAGCATGGGTATATGTAAAATGACACCCCAAAACACATTCCCCAACTTCTCCTGAGTACGGCGATACCAGATGTGTTCCTTTTAGGAGGGCATTTTTAGACATTTGGATACCAGACTTCTTCTCACGCTTTGGGGCCCCTAGAATGCCAGGGCAGTATAAATACCCCACATGTGACCCCATTTTGGAAAGAAGACACCCCAAGGTATTCAATGAGGGGCATGGCGAGTTCATAGAATTTTTTTTTTTTTGGCACAAGTTAGCGGAAATTGATATTTTTTATTTTTTTCTCACAAAGTCTCCCGTTCCGCTAACTTGGGACAAAAATTTCAATCTTTCATGGACTCAATATGCCCCTCACGGAATACCTGGGGGTGTCTTCTTTCCGAAATGGGGTCACATGTGGGGTATTTATACTGCCCTGGCATTCTAGGGGCCCTAAAGCGTGAGAAGAAGTCTGGAATATAAATGTCAAAAATTTTTTACGCATTTGGATTCCGTGAGGGGTATGGTGAGTTCATGTGAGATTTAATTTTTTGACACAAGTTAGTGGAATATGAGACTTTGTAAGAAAAAAAAAAATATAATTCCGCTAACTATGGCCAAAAAAATGTCTGAATGGAGCCTTACAGAGGGTGATCAATGACAGGGGGGGGGGGGTGATCAATGACAGGGGGGGGTGATCAATGACAGGGGGGGGTGATCAATGACAGGGGGTTGATCAATGACAGGGGGGTGATCAGGGAGTCTATATGGGGTGATAACCACAGTCATTGATCACGCCCGTGTAAGGCTTCATTCAGACGTCCGTATGCGTTTTGCGGATCCGATCCATCTATCAGTGCATCCGTAAAAATCATGCGGACATCTGAATGGAGCTTTACAGGGGGGTAATCAATGACAGGGGGGTGATCAGGGAGTCTATATGGGGTGATAACCACAGTCATTGATCATGCCCCTGTAAGGCTTCATTCAGACGTCCGGATGCGTTTTGCGGATCCAATCTATCTATCAGTGCATCCGTAAAAATCATGCGGACATCTGAATGGAGCTTTACAGGGGGGTAATCAATGACAGGGGGGTAATCAATGACAGGGGGGTGATCAGGGAGTCTATATGGGGTGATCACCACAGTCATTGATCACGCCCCTGTAAGGCTTCATTCAGACGTCCGGATGCGTTTTGCGGATCCGATCCATCTATCAGTGGATCCGTAAAAATCATGCGGACGTCTGAATGGAGCTTTACAGGGGGGTAATCAATGACAGGGGGGTGATCAGGGAGTCTATATGGGGTGATAACCACAGTCATTGATCATGCCCCTGTAAGGCTTCATTCAGACGTCCGGATGCGTTTTGCGGATCCGATCCATCTATCAGTGCATCCGTAAAAATCATGCGGACATCTGAATGGAGCTTTACAGGGGGGTAATCAATGACAGGGGGGTGATCAGGGAGTCTATATGGGGTGATAACCACAGTCATTGATCACGCCCGTGTAAGGCTTCATTCAGACGTCCGTATGCGTTTTGCGGATCCGATCCATCTATCAGTGCATCCGTAAAAATCATGCGGACATCTGAATGGAGCTTTACAGGGGGTAATCAATGACAGGGGGGGTGATCAATGACAGGGGGGTGATCAGGGAGTCTATATGGGGTGATAACCACAGTCATTGATCATGCCCCTGTAAGGCTTCATTCAGACGTCCGGATGCGTTTTGCGGATCCGATCCATCTATCAGTGCATCCGTAAAAATCATGCGGACATCTGAATGGAGCTTTACAGGGGGTAATCAATGACAGGGGGGGTGATCAATGACAGGGGGGTGATCAGGGAGTCTATATGGGGTGATAACCACAGTCATTGATCATGCCCCTGTAAGGCTTCATTCAGACGTCCGGATGCGTTTTGCGGATCCGATCCATCTATCAGTGCATCCGTAAAAATCATGCGGACATCTGAATGGAGCTTTACAGGGGGTTGATCAATGACAGGGGTGTAATCAATGACAGGGGGGTGATCAGGGAGTCTATATGGGGTGATAACCACAGTCATTGATCACGCCCCTGTAAGGCTTCATTCAGACGTCCGTATGCGTTTTGCGGATCCGATCCATCTATCAGTGGATCCGTAAAAATCATGCGGACATCTGAATGGAGCTTTACAGGGGGTTGATCAATGACAGGGGGGTAATCAATGACAGGGGGGTGATCAGGGAGTCTATATGGGGTGATCACCACAGTCATTGATCATGCCCCTGTAAGGCTTTATTCAGACGTCCGTATGCGTTTTGCGGATCCGATCCATCTATCAGTGCATCCGTAAAAATCATGCGGACATCTGAATGGAGCTTTACAGGGGGGTAATCAATGACAGGGGGGGTGATCAATGACAGGGGGGTGATCAGGGAGTCTATATGGGGTGATAACCACAGTCATTGATCATGCCCCTGTAAGGCTTTATTCAGACGTCCGTATGCGTTTTGCGGATCCGATCCATCTATCAGTGCATCCGTAAAAATCATGCGGACATCTGAATGGAGCTTTACAGGGGGTTGATCAATGACAGGGGTGTAATCAATGACAGGGGGGTGATCAGGGAGTCTATATGGGGTGATCAGGGGCTAATAAGGGGTTAATAAGTGACGGGGGGGGGGGGTGTAGTGTAGTGTAGTGGTGCTTGGTGGGACTTTACTGAGCTACCTGTGTCCTCTGGTGGTCGATCCAAACAAAGGGGACCACCAGAGGACCAGGTAGCAGGTATATTAGACGCTGTTATCAAAACAGCGTCTAATATACCTGTTAGGGGTTAAAAAAAACACATCTCCAGCCTGCCAGCGAACGATCGCAGCTGGCAGGCTGGAGATCAACTCTCTTACCTTCCGTTCCTGTGAGCGCGCGCGCCTGTGTGCGCGCGTTCACAGGAAATCCCGGCTCACGCGAGATGACGCGTATATGCGTCGCTGAGCGCAGGGCTGCCACCTCCGGAACGCGAATCTGCGTACAGCGGTCCGGAGGTGGTTAAAGGGCTTCTGTCACCCCATGTCACAACCAGACAGCTGAGAAGCTCTGACAGGAGCTGTCCAGAACCTCCTCCTTGAGTTTCTTTGTTTTGATTTCAGTTCCTCATCTCGTTAGCCTATCTCAGCTGTCATGCAGTTGGACTGATTGCTTCCCTTTAAGTTCCTTCCCATGATGCATTAGGTTGCGGCTTATACAACTTCCTGGAGTGTGTGTGCATGCCTTTCCTAGTTCCCAGTCGTCTGCAAGATAAGTACTGTTTGTGTATTTGTGATTTTCTGTTTGCTGGATCCAGGTGACCCTGGCTCCCTCCGTGTCTGTGTAGGGGGCCGGTGGTCTTGTCCCCTCACTATTGTAGGGTCTTCAGCTGTAAGATAGTCGAGGTACGTGGATATGCGCCCATCCACCTTTGGGGTGTTCGCATAGGCTGAGCAGTCAGGGAGAGTGGCAGGTCTCATGCAGGGGTCTCCCTTTTGTTCTTTAGTTGTGGATCCAGTGACTCATAGATTATATTGTATTGTCTTGTTTCCCTGTACACCATCCGTGACATTATAAGCCGCCAAAACCGTCTCAAGCATGGATCCGGTTTCACTTTTGGCTGAACGCTTCCAGGGTCTTTCATTGGAGGTAGCTGATCTCCGTAAGACTTTTTCTCAGTTTCAAGTGACCGGTTCAGCTTGCGTTCATGGAGTTTGTTCTGAGCCTAAGATCTCGCTCCCGGATACGTTCCCAGGGGGTAGTGAGAATTTTGTGCGTTTTAGAGAGGCTTGCAAACTCCATTTTCGCCTTCTTCCCCATTCCTCTGGTGATGAGGAACGGAGGGTGGGGATCATTATATCGCTGCTCAGGGGTAACGCTCAGTCCTGGGCCTTTTCGCTGCCGGAGGGGGCACGGCCCCTCCGTTCAGTGGATGAATTCTTTTTAGCCCTAGGTCAGATATATGATGATCCAGATCGTATTGCTCTGGCTGAGTCTAGACTACGTCTGTTATGCCAGGGTAAACAATCCGCAGAGATATACTGCTCAGAATTTCGGAGATGGGCAGCTGATACTGGTTGGAATGATGCTGCACTCCGAAGTCAATTTTGCCATGGTCTTTCAGAGGGATTGAAAGATGCATTTGCCTTTCATGAGAGACCTACCTCCTTGGATTCTGCTATGTCTCAGGCCGTTCGTATTGACAGGCGTCTTAGAGAGAGAGGAGAGATCTCTCCTTCCTGTCATGCTCAGTCCCGGGACAGTGCAGCGGTCCCATTCTGTGCGCAGGGGTCTCAGTCGCTGTCAGCCCCTTCTGAGCAGGAGCCCATGCAGCTGGGGTTGATTGCCTCAGACAATAGAAGATTCAGCCCGCATGGGAGGGTTTGTTTTTGTTGTGGAGGTATAAATCATTTGGCAAATGTGTGTCCCTCTACGAGATTCAGGCAGTTTTCTGAAAATAATAAAGAAACAAAAAGGAAAAAATCTTTTAAAAATGTTCCGTCTGTTACTATTGGCAGGGTTGAGGTGGAAATTGAAGGTTTTCCGTTTGCTTGTAGTTCCCGTTTTGTCCTGCCTGCTAGGGTGGCGCTAGAGAGCAAGAGCATTTTTTGTGAGATTTTTGTGGATAGTGGAGCAGCTGTCAATCTCATTGATCATCAATTTGCAATAACTTATGGTTTCCAGGTATGCACTTTGGGAAAGGATATTCCTGTTTTTGCTATTGATTCCGCTCCACTTTCTCAGAAATCATTAAAGGGCATAGTTCACAATATCCGTTTAATTGTGAGTGATGCTCATGTTGAGGATGTGTCATGTTTCGTCCTTAGCGGTTTGCCTACTCCTCTAGTGTTGGGGCTACCCTGGCTCACTAAACATAACCCCACCATTGATTGGCAAGCGAGGCAAATAAATGGTTGGAGTGACTTTTGCAGAGAGAATTGCCTCATGACATCTGTTTCTGAGGTTTCTACTAAGACTGTTCCACCTTTCCTCTCTGAATTTTCGGATGTCTTCTCTGAGAGTGGAGTTCAGGATTTGCCTCCACACAGGGAGTACGATTGCCCTATTAATCTCATCCCAGGCGCCAAGCTGCCTAAATCTCGTTTATACAATCTTTCCCAACCTGAGAGGGTCGCTATGCGTGCTTATATCTCTGAGAGTCTGAGAAAAGGACACATACGACCCTCGAAGTCACCTGTTGCCGCTGGTTTTTTCTTTGTTAAGAAAAAAGATGGTTCTTTAAGACCTTGTCTGGATTTCAGGGAGCTGAACAGTATCACTATTCGTGACACTTATCTGCTTACTCTGATTCCGGACCTGTTTAACCAGGTTGTTGGGGCTAAAGTCTTTTCCAAATTAGACCTAAGAGGGGCATACAACCTGGTCAGGGTCAGAGAAGGAGACGAATGGAAGACGGCTTTCAATACCCCTGAGGGCCATTTTGAGAATTTGGTTATGCCTTTTTGTTTGATGAATGCCCCAGCCGTTTTTCAGCATTTCGTGAACAGCATTTTTTATCATTTAATGGGAAAATTTGTATTAGTGTATTTGGATGACATTTTGATTTTTTCTCCTGATTTCAAGACTCATAAGGAACACTTACGTCAGGTCTTGCTCATTCTGCGGGAGAATAAATTATAAGCGAAACTGGAGAAATGTGTGTTTGCGGTTCCAGAAATTCAATTTCTGGGGTTTCTTCTCTCCGCTTCTGGTTTTCGCATGGACCCCGAGAAGGTCCGCGCTGTGCTTGAGTGGGAGCTTCCTGAGAATCAGAAGGCGCTGATGCGTTTTTTGGGCTTTGCCAATTATTACAGGAAATTTATTTTGAATTATTCCTCTGTTGTTAAACCACTCACTGATATGACCAGAAAGGGGGTAGATTTTTCTTCCTGGTCGGTAGAGGCGCGTAAGGCCTTTTCTAATATCAAGGAGAGTTTCGCTTCCGCTCCCATCCTGGTACAACCTGATATTTCTTTACCCTTCATAGTTGAGGTTGATGCTTCTGAGGTGGGTGTGGGTGCGGTCTTGTCTCAGGGTTCCTCTCCTGCCAAATGGCGACCGTGTGCCTTTTTCTCGAAGAAACTCTCCTCCGCAGAGAGAAATTACGATGTGGGAGATAGGGAGCTGTTGGCCATCAAGTTAGCTTTTGAGGAATGGCGCCATTGGCTAGAGGGAGCCAGACACCCTATTACCGTGTTTACTGACCATAAGAATCTGGCCTACTTGGAGTCAGCCAAGCGTCTAAACCCGAGACAGGCCAGATGGTCTTTGTTCTTTTCAAGGTTTAATTTTGTTGTCACGTTCCGCCCTGGGGTTAAGAATGTGAAGGCAGATGCCCTGTCACGTTGTTTTCCGGGAGGTGGGAATTTTGAAGACCCGGGTCCCATTTTGGCTGAAGGTCTGGTGGTCTCTGCTCTTTTTCCTGAATTGGAGGCAGAGGTGCAGGCAGCCCAGTCGGAGGCTCCTGATCTTTGTCCTCCTGGGAGGTTGTTTGTGCCTCTCACTTTAAGACACAATATTTTCAAGAAACACCACGATACAGTCCTTGCTGGGCACCCGGGGGCAAGAGCCACACTGGATCTCATCGCTCGGAGATTCTGGTGGCCTGCGCTTCGTAAGTCGGTTGAGGGTTTTGTGGCAGCCTGCGAGACTTGCGCTCGTGCCAAAGTCCCTCATTCACGGCCATCAGGTCCTTTCCTTCCCTTACCCATTCCTTCCCGTACTGTACCACATAAAAGGTTAGTATATAAAATGAGAATGCTTGGACTGGGAGAAAACATCTGTGTGTGGGTAAGTAACTGGCTCAATGATAGAAAACAGAGGGTGGTTATTAACGGTACACACTCAGATTGGGTCACTGTCACTAGTGGAGTACCTCAGGGGTCAGTATTGGGCCCTATTCTCTTTAATATATTTATTAATGATCTTGTAGAAGGCTTGCATAGTAAAGTATCAATTTTCGCAGATGACACTAAACTGTGTAAAGTAATTTACACTGAAGAGGACAGTATACTACTACAGAGGGATCTGGATAGATTGGAGGCTTGGGCAGATAAGTGGCAGATGAGGTTTAACACTGATAAATGTAAAGTTATGCACATGGGAAGGAAAAATGCAAGTCACCCGTACATACTAAATGGTAAAACACTCGGTAACACTGACATGGAAAAGGATCTAGGAATTTTAATAAACAGCAAACTAAGCAGCAAAAAACAGTGTCAGGCAGCTGCTGCCAAGGCCAACAAAATAATGGGTTGCATCAGAAGGGGCATAGATTCCCGTGATATGAACATAGTCCTACCACTTTACAAATCGCTAGTCAGACCACACATGGAGTACTGTGTACAGTTCTGGGCTCCTGTAAACAAGGCAGACATAGCAGAGCTGGAGAAGGTCCAGAGGAGGGCAACTAAAGTAATAACTGGAATGGGGCAACTACAGTACCCTGAAAGATTATCAAAATTAGGGTTATTCACTTTAGAAAAAAGACGACTGAGGGGAGATCTAATTAATATGTATAAATATATCAGGGGTCAGTACAGAGATCTATCCCATCAGCTATTTATCCCCAGGACTGTGACTGTGACGAGGGGACATCCTCTGCGTCTGGAGGAAAGAAGGTTTGTACACAAACATAGAAGAGGATTCTTTACGGTAAGAGCAGTGAGACTATGGAACTCTCTGCCTGAGGAGGTGGTGATGGTGAGTACAATAAAGGAATTCAAGAGGGGCCTGGATATATTTCTGGAGCGTAATAATATTACAGGCTATAGCTACTAGAGAGGGGTCGTTGATCCAGGGAGTTATTCTGACTGCATGATTGGAGTCGGGAAGGAATTTTTTATTCCCCTAAAGTGGAGAAAATTGGCTTCTACCTCACAGGGTTTTTGCCTTCCCCTGGATCAACTTGCTGGATAACAGGCCGAACTGGATGGACAAATGTCTTTTTTCGGCCTTATGTACTATGTTACTATGTTACTATGTTACTTGGACACATCTGTCCATGGACTTCATAACGGACCTGCCTCGTTCCTCGGGGAAGACTGTGATTCTGGTGGTGGTGGACCGTTTTAGCAAGATGGTGCATTTCATCCCTTTTCCTGGTTTGCCCAATGCTAAGACGCTGACGCAGGCATTTATTGACCACATTGTCAAATTGCATGGTATCCCTTCAGACATAGTCTCTGATAGGGGCACGCAGTTTGTTTCCAGATTCTGGAAGGCTTTCTGTTCTCGCTTGGGGGTTCGGTTGTCATTCTCTTCTGCTTTCCACCCGCAGTCGAATGGCCAGACGGAGCGCGTCAATTAGAATCTGGAGACATATCTGCGCTGTTTTGTGGCGGAGAATCAGGAGGATTGGTGTTCGTTTTTGTCCCTTGCTGAGTTTGCTTTAAATAACCGTCGTCAGGAGTCCTCTGATAAGTCACCATTTTTTGGTGCATATGGGTTTCATCCGCAGTTTGGGACTTTCTCGGGAGAGGGGTCTTCTGGTTTACCTGATGAGGACAGATTCTCCTCGTCTTTGTCATCTATTTGGCAAAAGATTCAGGATAATCTAAAGAGCATGAGTGAGAGATATAAGCGTGTGGCGGATAAGAGACGTGTGCCTGGTCCGGACCTGAATGTTGGTGATCTGGTGTGGTTGTCTACCAAGAATATCAAATTGAAGGTTACCTCCTGGAAGTTGGGTCCTAAGTTTATTGGGCCTTACAAGATCCTGTCTGTCATCAATCCTGTTGCCTACCGTCTTGATCTTCCTCAGACTTGGAAGATCCATAATGTTTTTCATAAGTCCTTATTGAAACCTTATGTTCAACCTATTGTACCCTCGCCTTTGCCTCCTCCTCCAATTATGGTTGATGGAAATCTTGAATTTCAGGTCTCTAGGATTGTGGATTCTCGTCTTGTCCGCGGTTCCCTCCAGTACCTCGTTCATTGGGAGGGTTATGGTCCTGAGGAGAGGATGTGGGTCCCAGTGACGGACATTAAGGCCACTCGTCTCATCAGGGCTTTCCATAGGTCCCATCCTGAGAAGGTGGGCTCTGAGTGTCCGGAGTCCACTCGTAGAGGGAGGGGTACTGTCACAACCAGACAGCTGAGAAGCTCTAACAGGAGCTGTCCAGAACCTCCTCCTTGAGTTTCTTTGTTTTGATTTCGGTTCCTCATCTCGTTAGCCTATCTCAGCTGTCATGCAGTTGGACTGATTGCTTCCCTTTAAGTTCCTCCCCATGATGCATTAGGTTGCGGCTTATACAACTTCCTGGAGTGTGTGTGATTGCCTTTCCTAGTTCCCAGTCGTCTGCAAGATAAGTACTGTTTGTGTATTTGTGATTTTCTGTTTGCTGGATCCAGGTGACCCTGGCTCCCTCCGTGTCTGTGTAGGGGGCCGGTGGTCTTGTCCCCTCACTATTGTAGGGTCTTCAGCTATAAGATAGTCGAGGTACGTGGATATGCGCCCATCCACCTTTGGGGTGTTCGCATAGGCTGAGCAGTCAGGGAGAGTGGCAGGTCTCATGTAGGGGTCTCCCTTTTGTTCTTTAGTTGTGGATCCAGTGACCAGATTATATTGTATTGTCTTGTTTCCCTGTACACCATCCGTGACACCCCACTAAACTCATATATATTTTTTTGTGTACTTATAATCCCTATCCTGCCATATTGCCATACATTATGTTATTAATAATTTTCGTTCAGTAGATTTAGCAAAAAACGTACTTTTATGATATGCTAATTACCTTTCTACCAGCAAGTAGGGCGTCTACTTGCTGGTAGCAGCCGCAGAAAACCGCTCCCTCCTCCTGTTGATTGACAGGGCAAGCCGCGATCTCCTCCTCCGGCCAGCCCTGTCAGCATTTCAAAAATCGCGCGCCTGTGTTGATTCGGCGCAGGCGCTTTGAGATAAGGAGGCTCGCCTCCTCAGCACTCCCTCAGTGCGCCTGCGCCGATGACGTCTTCTCTTTAGGTGATGTCATCGGCGCAGGCGCACTGAGGGAGTGCTGAGGAGGCGAGCAGAGATCGCAGATGGCTATGTCAATCAACAGAAGGAGGGGGCGGTTTTCTGCGGCTGCTACCAGCAAGTAGATGCCCTACTTGCTGGTAGAAAGATAATTAGCATATCATAAAAGTATGTTTTTTGCTAAATCTACTGAACGAAAATTATAATTAACATAATGTATGGCAATATGGCAGGATAGGGATTATAAGTAGGGATGAGCGAACCCGAACTGTATAGTTCAGGTTCGTACCGAATTTTGGGGTGTCCGTGACACGGACCCGAACCCGAACATTTTCGTAAAAGTCCGGGTTCGGGTTCGGTGTTCGGCGCCTTCTTGGCGCTTTTTGAAAGGCTGCAAAGCAGCCAATCAACAAGCATCATACTACTTTCCCCAAGAGGCCATCACAGCCCTGCTGATACAAGTGTAGGGAGAGGTTGCAGCTGCGACGTTAGGGCGAGATTAGGCAGTGATTAACTCCTCCAAAAAACTTCATTCAGTGATCGATCTACAGCTGTGGATCATTGAACTGCTGCTATTCAATTGCTCACTGTTTTTAGGCTGCCCAGAGCGTTTTTCAATCACTTTTTTCTGGGGTGATCGGCGGCCATTTTGTGGCTTGTGGTGCGCCAGCACAAGCTGCCACCAAGTACATTTAACCATCAATAGTGTGGTTATTTTTTGCTACATCTTACATCAGGGTCAAGCTGTCATCAAGCGCATTTAACCATCAATAGTGTGGTTATTTTTTGGCCATATACTACATCAGGGGCAAGCTGAGCCTGTCACCCAAGTGCATTTAACCATCATTAGTGTGGTTATTTTTGGGCTATATCCTACATCAGGGTCAAGCTGTCATCAAGTGCATTTAACCATCAATAGTGTGGTTATTTTTTGGCCATATACTACATCGGGGCAAGCTGAGCCTATCACCCAAGTGCATTTAACCATCAATAGTGTGGTTATTTTTTGGCTATATCCTACATCAGGGTCAAGCTGTCATCAAGTGCATTTAACCATCAATAGTGTGGTTATTTTTTGGCCATATACTACATCAGGGGCAAGCTGAGCCTGTCACCCAAGTGCATTTAACCATCAATAGTGTGGTTATTTTTTGGCTATATCCTACATCAGGGTCAAGCTGTCATCAAGTGCATTTAACCATCAATAGTGTGGTTATTTTTTGGCCATATACTACATCAGGGGCAAGCTGAGCCTGTCACAAAGTGCATTTAACCATCAATAGTGTGGTTATTTTTTGGCTATATCCTACATCAGGGTCAAGCTGTCATCAAGTGCATTTAACCATCAATAGTGTGGTTATTTTTTGGCCATATACTACATCAGGGGCAAGTTGAGCCTGTCACAAAGTGCATTTAACCATCAATAGTGTGGTTATTTTTTGGCTATATCCTACATCAGGGTCAAGCTGTCATCAAGTACATTTAACCATCAATAGTGTGGTTATTTTTTGGCCATATACTACATCAGGGGCAAGCTGAGCCTGTCACAAGTGCATTTAACCATCAATAGTGTGGTTATTTTTTGGCTATATCCTACATCAGGGTCAAGCTGAGCCAGTCACCAAGTTATTCTCAATAACTTCACACACATGCTACAGTGCAGATCCAAGTCTAATTCTGTGATTAAACGTATACCTGTCACCCAGTGCCTAAAAAATAGGCCTCACATTTATATTCATCCAAATCTGTCATTACTGCTTTAGCTGGTCAAGTTATTTAGTGTCCGTCAAAGCACAGTTTTTGTTCTGGGTTGAAATACAATTCCCAATTTTGCAATTCTCTAAATTAGTGGTTTCTGCTGTATCAGGCCTACTTTAAATCTATCCCTAAAAGGGTATATTAGATTCAAGGTGCTGATAGGGTAATTCTCAATAACTTTACACACACGCTACTGTGCAGATCCAAGTCTATTTCTGTCCGTAAACGTATACCTGTCACCCAGCGCCTAAATAATAGGCCTCAAATTTATATTCAGCTAAATCTGTCATTACTGGAGTGCCTGTATTAGTGTAATACGGTACCTAAATAGATAGCCAGATAGTGTTAGGTGTCTGTAAAAAAAGGCCTGAATTTGAATTCAATACATTGGCCCGAATAATATTTTTCTTATTGTGGTGAACGGTAACAATGAGGAAAACATCTAGTAAGGGACGCGGACGCGGACATGGTCGTGGTGGTGTTAGTGGACCCTCTGGTGCTGGGAGAGGACGTGGCCGTTCTGCCACAGCCACACGTCCTTGTGTACCAACTACCTCAGGTCCCAGTAGCTGCCAGAATTGACAGGGATATTTGGTGGGGCCCAATGCCGTTCTAAGGATGGTAAGGCCTGAGCAGGTACAGGCATTAGTCAATTGGGTGGCCGACAGTGCATCCAGCACGTTCACATTATCTCCCACCCAGTCTTCTGCAGAAAGCGCACAGATGGCGCATGAAAACCAAGCCCATCAGTCTGTCACATCACCCCCATGCATATCAGGGAAACTGTCTGAGCCTCAAGTTATGCAGCAGTCTCTTATGCTGTTTGAAGACTCTGCTGGCAGGGTTTCCCAAGGGCATCCACCTAGCCCTTCCCCAGGACGAGGAGGACGAGGATGAGGAGGAGGTGGAGGAGGATGAGGATGAAGCATGTTCACAGCGGGCTGGCACCCAACGCAGCTCGGGCCCATCACTGGTGCGTGGCTGGGGGGAAACGCAGGACGATGACGATACGCCTCCCACAGAGGACAGCTTGTCCTTACTTCTGGGCAGCCTGGCACACATGAGCGACTACATGCTGCAGTGCCTGCGCAACGACAGCAGAGTTGCCCACATTTTAACGTGTGCGGACTACTGGGTTGCCACCCTGCTGGATCCACAGTACAAAGACAATGTGCCCACCTTACTTCATGCACTGGAGCGTAATAGTAAGATGCGCGAGTACAAGCGCACGTTGGTAGACGCGCTACTGAGAGCATTCCCAAATGTCACAGGGGAACAAGTGGAAGCCCAAGGCAAAGGCAGAGGAGGAGCAAGAGGTCGCCAGCGCAGCTATGTCACGGCCAGCTCCTCTGAGGGCAGGGTTAGCATGGCAGAGATGTGGAAAAGTTTTGTCACCACGCCACAGCTAACTGCACCACCACCTGATACGGAACGTGTTAGCAGGAGGCAACATTTCAATAACATGGTGGAACAGTACCTGTGCACACCCCTCCACGTACTGACTGATGGTTCGGCCCCATTCAACTTCTGGGTCTCCAAATTGTCCACGTGGCCAGAGCTAGCCTTTTATGCCTTGGAGGTGCTGGCCTGCCCGGCGGCCAGCGTTTTGTCTGAACGTGTATTCAGCACGGCAGGGGGCGTCATTACAGACAAACGCAGCCGCCTGTCTACAGCCAATGTGGACAAGCTGACGTTCATAAAAATGAACCAGGCATGGATCCCACAGGACCTGTCCATCCCTTGTGCAGATTAGACATTAACTACCTCCCCTTAACAATATATTATTGTCATGACATGAAGACTGATTCTCTGCTGACATGAAGCCTGAATCTCTGTTATGGGACCTCTCTCCTCTGTCTGGGTGCCGGGGCCTAAAAATATCTGACAGTGGCCTGTTCCAGTGGTGGGTGACGTGAAGCTTGATTCTCTGCTATGACATGAAGACTGATTCTCTGCTGACATGAAGCCTGAATCTCTGTTATGGGACCTCTCTCCTCTGTCTGGGTGCCTGGGCCTAAATATGTGACAATGGACTGTTCCAGTGGTGGGTGACGTGAAGCCTGATTCTCTGCTATGACATGAAGACTGATTCTCTGCTGACATGAAGCCTGAATCTCTGTTATGGGACCTCTCTCCTCTGTCTGGGTGCCGGGGCCTAAAAATATCTGACAGTGGCCTGTTCCAGTGGTGGGTGACATGAAGCCTGATTCTCTGCTATGACATGAAGACTGATTCTCTGCTGACATGAAGCCTGATTCTCTGCTATGGGACCTCTCTCCTCTCTGCCTGGGTGCCTGGGCCTAAATATGTGACAATGGACTGTTCCAGTGGTGGGTGACGTGAAGCCTGATTCTCTGCTATGACATGAAGACTGATTCACTGCTGACATGAAGCCTGAATCTCTGTTATGGGACCTCTCTCCTCTGTCTGGGTGCCGGGGCCTAAAAATATCTGACAGTGGCCTGTTCCAGTGGTGGGTGACATGAAGCCTGATTCTCTGCTATGACATGGACTGATTCTCTGCTGACATGAAGCCTGAATCTCTGTTATGGGACCTCTCTCCTCTGTCTGGGTGCCGGGGCCTTAATATATGACAATGGACTGTTCCAGTTTTGGGTGACGTGAAGCCTGATTCTCTGCTATGACATAAAGACTGATTCTCTGCTGACATGAAGCCTGATTCTCTGCTATGGGACCTCTCTACAATTGATATTGGTTAATTTTTATTTATTTTATTTTTATTCATTTCCCTATCCACATTTGTTTGCAGGGGATTTAACTACATTTTGCTGCCTTTTGCAGCCCTCTAGCCCTTTCCTGGGCTGTTTTACAGCCTTTTTAGTGCCGAAAAGTTCGGGTCCCCATTGACTTCAATGGGGTTCGGGACGAAGTTCGGGTCGGGTTCGGATCCCGAACCCGAACATTTCCGGGAAGTTCGGCCGAACTTCTCGAACCCGAACATCCAGGTGTTCGCTCAACTTTAATTATAAGTACACCAAAAAAATAAAATGAGTTTAGTGGGGTGACAGAAGCCCTTTAAGGTGAAAAATGGCTAGGTCATTAAGAGGTTAATAACATATACAATAAATAACATAAATAATAACCAACCCAAGGCCTTCCCACCTGAAGGCTCGCCCAAGAACCTTCTCAAGAACACCGAAAAACCCTGAGAAAAACATGACAGGTTTACGGAGCTCCAAGGACCCTCTCCGTGCTGACGGGTAACTGCCCCACCCCTCAATTAAATTACCTCTAGCCGATAAATGCCAGCTCAGAGGCAGAAATCGGTAACCATGGGCAACAAACGTGGGCAGATACCCGCCATATCACACCCCAAAATCCAATACCTGGGGAGTCCAGAGCCCCCTTGGCTCCCTCCCCACCATGCCAGAGCCACCATAACCACCAACTCCAAGGACCCACCACCGCCCTGGCCGCTATGACAAGAAACCAGTCCCTGCCTGACCAAACTAAAAATCCACCCATAACCACCCTGGCCCAACCCCAAAAAATCTCCATCACGCCAGAACACCAGACTACCTACTGCAAATCACAGCCCTAAGGGTGGGTGGGTTGGGGCTGCTGCAAATCTGCTGTCCCCACAAGATGGCCCCTTTCCCGCCCTTGCCGCCCTTTATAAACTCTATACCCCTCCCCTAGCGCATCGCCCCCCACCAGCCCTAACAACTAACCCCTTAGGTCCCGAAAACTCCACTCCCTCCAAGCCTCTGTCATGCCAGGCCTACCCCCAGGCTTGCAGCCCTAAGTACGGCCTGTACTTGACCAGTCGTTCCTTCCCAATTTCCCCTATTCCCAACCTATTAAAGACACAACTTCGCAAGTGGATTTTATTGGCCCCAGCAGCCATTTTATTAATAACATAAATACAATAAATAATATAAATAATAACTAACCCAAGGCCTTCCCACCTGAAAGCCCGCCCAAGAACCTTCCCAAGAACACCGAAAAACCCTGAGAAAAACATGACAGCACAGAGAGGGTCTTTGGAGCCTCGTAAACCTGACGGGTAACTGCCTTGCCCCTCAACTAAATTTCCTCTAGCCGATAAACGCCAGGTCAGAGCAACAAACGTGGGCAGATACCCGCCATATCACACCCCAAAATCCAATACCTGGGGAGTCAAGAGCCCCCTTGGCTCCCTCCCAAACCGCCTCTACAAGTCTACATGCACACAAATGTAAAAATAACATTAAAAAAATAGGCATTTAGAAGCAGACGCACTGTCATAACCATTTTCTAACCCTTTGTGCGTCCATTTTCTCGCCATCTAGCTGTTTGAAAATGGATGAATTTCATTGGCTTATCCCAACCCCCCATAATTGCCCCAATTGTAAATAATGCCCAAATATTGGCCCCCAGCATTAATAATGTCCCCCATAGTGGCCGCCAGCATTAATAATATGGCCCACAGCATCTTTTTTTGACTGCAAAAAAAAAAAAAACATACCTCATCCACTTTCACGCAGGGACACTCGCTCCTCACTGGATGCAGCAGGACCTGATGGGATCGTGTGATGTCATCACGCTGGGAGTGCAGGTCCTTCTGCATCCAATGAGGAGTCTGTGTCTCTGTGCTTTGGATGAGGTGAGTATTTTTTTAAATTATTTTAACTCCTGAAATGCTGTGTGAACAGCCACGTAGACTGCAATTGGTTATAATTGGTTATACAGTATATGGACGCTACTTAAACTGCTGTCACATGACCTAAATAACATCACTCCTTCCCCTTCAGCCCCTCCAACATACAGTCCCATGTAAATAACATCACCCCCCTCCCTTCAACCCCTTCAATACACAGTCCACATGTAAATAACACCCCTCCCTTCAGCCCTAACATACAGTCCCTTGTAAATAACATCACTCTCTCAACCAAGCAGGGAGGTGGTGTGAGAGAGCAGAACTACAATTCCCAGCATTCCTCTGGCTCTCACACTGTATCCAACCCTTCACTTACCTCTCCTCACAGAAGCCATCACAGTCAGGGTCTTCTCCACTAGTTCTCCTCTTCACAGCTTAGCTCTGCCCCTCCCGCACTTATCACATGACGGTGACATCATCGAAGGTCCTTCTCCACCACTGAGCTCTGCCTCTAGCACAGATCACCTGACTGTGATGTCATCACAGGTCCTTCAGCTCCTGCAGTGCGTCCATGGTTAGTAGTCATGCTTTTTTTTCATTAGCAGGCAGTACATTCGGGGCCTGGGACAAAACATTTAGGGCCCAGGCCCGAATGTTTTAACTAGAGGTGGGACGAATCCAATTTTTTTAGAAGCCGAATCTGAAAAGGTTCTCGAATCTCTCGAATCTTTCGAATCTCGAATCCTGTACATAAGAATTGTGTGAACGGTGTAAGAAACAAAGCGATCCAAACTAAATATTCTTTTAATATGAAAAAATAGAGTCCTTACTTTTTTAACAAAGTATTCGGATTTGGAATCGAAAAAAATTGGAAATACAGGGTAATACAGCGCACATACCTCTTACATCCAGTGATGTCTCTTTGAAGTAGATGTTCTCTTTCCTCATCTTCTCCTTTCAGACCTTCAGATCAGACCTCTAGTTTTCAGCCATTTTTCGTCTCTGCAGTTTGATAAAAAAAAAATCTTAGTTTACTACTTTTCCATCATTCTCGCATCTTTTGGACAAAACATCCTACCACAATACTGTGCCGCTGTGCTCCCCAATACAATACTGCAGAAACAGATAAACCCCCTGATAATACTAGTACCACACAGAGCCCCCCCCCATATAAAATACCCCTTCTTTGTGGCCTCAGTAGATGCCCCCATAGTGTCCCCAAATAATGTGCCAATAAAAAGGGACCCCCATAATGCCCCCCAATAATGTGTCATATAGAAGAAATCGCAGCACTCTCTTATCTTCAATTCTGTGGAATTTATTTCACCAGCAAAAAATGCAACGTTTCGACCGTAATGGTCTTTCTCAAGCAACATACAAAGTGAATGGTAACAGACATATGCGACGTCAAAACGTCGCATTTTTCGCTGGTGAAATAAATTCCACAGAATTGAAGACAAGAGAGTGCTGCGGTTTCTTCTATATGACGCATCCAAGGAGGAACTTCTGACTGGCTCCCAACACGGCTGGCACCACCACAAATTAAGGCTTTAATTTTTCGTTGTGCTGCTATACGCATTTTTTTCATGAGCCCCCCAATAATGTGCCAGTAAGTGTCCCCGTAGATGCCCCCCCATGTGCCAGTATCAAGTGCCAAACCCCCCATGTGCCAGTATCAAGTGCCTCTCTCCTTCCCCCCCTATGTCCCAATATCATAGTGCCATCTCACCCCCCCAATGTATGGTAAGGCCTGAGCAGGTACAGGCATTAGTCAATTGGGTGGCCGACAGTGCATCCAGCACGTTCACATTATCTCCCACCCAGTCTTCTGCAGAAAGCGCACAGATGGCGCATGAAAACCAAGCCCATCAGTCTGTCACATCACCCCCATGCATATCAGGGAAACTGTCTGAGCCTCAAGTTATGCAGCAGTCTCTTATGCTGTTTGAAGACTCTGCTGGCAGGGTTTCCCAAGGGCATCCACCTAGCCCTTCCCCAGGACGAGGAGGACGAGGATGAGGAGGAGGTGGAGGAGGATGAGGATGAAGCATGTTCACAGCGGGCTGGCACCCAACGCAGCTCGGGCCCATCACTGGTGCGTGGCTGGGGGGAAACGCAGGACGATGACGATACGCCTCCCACAGAGGACAGCTTGTCCTTACTTCTGGGCAGCCTGGCACACATGAGCGACTACATGCTGCAGTGCCTGCGCAACGACAGCAGAGTTGCCTACATTTTAACGTGTGCGGACTACTGGGTTGCCACCCTGCTGGATCCACAGTACAAAGACAATGTGCCCACCTTACTTCATGCACTGGAGCGTAATAGTAAGATGCGCGAGTACAAGCGCACGTTGGTAGACGCGCTACTGAGAGCATTCCCAAATGTCACAGGGGAACAAGTGGAAGCCCAAGGCGAAGGCAGAGGAGGAGCAAGAGGTCGCCAGCGCAGCTATGTCACGGCCAGCTCCTCTGAGGGCAGGGTTAGCATGGCAGAGATGTGGAAAAGTTTTGTCACCACGCCACAGCTAACTGCACCACCACCTGATACGGAACGTGTTAGCAGGAGGCAACATTTCAATAACATGGTGGAACAGTACCTGTGCACACCCCTCCACGTACTGACTGATGGTTCGGCCCCATTCAACTTCTGGGTCTCCAAATTGTCCACGTGGCCAGAGCTAGCCTTTTATGCCTTGGAGGTGCTGGCCTGCCCGGCGGCCAGCGTTTTGTCTGAACGTGTATTCAGCACGGCAGGGGGCGTCATTACAGACAAACGCAGCCGCCTGTCTACAGCCAATGTGGACAAGCTGACGTTCATAAAAATGAACCAGGCATGGATCCCACAGGACCTGTCCATCCCTTGTGGAGATTAGACATTAACTACCTCCCCTTAACAATATATTATTGTCATGACATGAAGACTGATTCTCTGCTGACATGAAGCCTGAATCTCTGTTATGGGACCTCTCTCCTCTGTCTGGGTGCCGGGGCCTAAAAATATCTGACAGTGGCCTGTTCCAGTGGTGGGTGACGTGAAGCTTGATTCTCTGCTATGACATGAAGACTGATTCTCTGCTGACATGAAGCCTGAATCTCTGTTATGGGACCTCTCTCCTCTGTCTGGGTGCCTGGGCCTAAATATGTGACAATGGACTGTTCCAGTGGTGGGTGACGTGAAGCCTGATTCTCTGCTATGACATGAAGACTGATTCTCTGCTGACATGAAGCCTGAATCTCTGTTATGGGACCTCTCTCCTCTGTCTGGGTGCCGGGGCCTAAAAATATCTGACAGTGGCCTGTTCCAGTGGTGGGTGACATGAAGCCTGATTCTCTGCTATGACATGAAGACTGATTCTCTGCTGACATGAAGCCTGATTCTCTGCTATGGGACCTCTCTCCTCTCTGCCTGGGTGCCTGGGCCTAAATATGTGACAATGGACTGTTCCAGTGGTGGGTGACGTGAAGCCTGATTCTCTGCTATGACATGAAGACTGATTCACTGCTGACATGAAGCCTGAATCTCTGTTATGGGACCTCTCTCCTCTGTCTGGGTGCCGGGGCCTAAAAATATCTGACAGTGGCCTGTTCCAGTGGTGGGTGACATGAAGCCTGATTCTCTGCTATGACATGGACTGATTCTCTGCTGACATGAAGCCTGAATCTCTGTTATGGGACCTCTCTCCTCTGTCTGGGTGCCGGGGCCTTAATATATGACAATGGACTGTTCCAGTTTTGGGTGACGTGAAGCCTGATTCTCTGCTATGACATAAAGACTGATTCTCTGCTGACATGAAGCCTGATTCTCTGCTATGGGACCTCTCTACAATTGATATTGGTTAATTTTTATTTATTTTATTTTTATTCATTTCCCTATCCACATTTGTTTGCAGGGGATTTAACTACATTTTGCTGCCTTTTGCAGCCCTCTAGCCCTTTCCTGGGCTGTTTTACAGCCTTTTTAGTGCCGAAAAGTTCGGGTCCCCATTGACTTCAATGGGGTTCGGGACGAAGTTCGGGTCAGGTTCGGATCCCGAACCCGAACATTTCCGGGAAGTTCGGCCGAACTTCTCGAACCCGAACATCCAGGTGTTCGCTCAACTTTAATTATAAGTACACCAAAAAAATAAAATGAGTTTAGTGGGGTGACAGAAGCCCTTTAAGGTGAAAAATGGCTAGGTCATTAAGAGGTTAATAACATATACAATAAATAACATAAATAATAACCAACCCAAGGCCTTCCCACCTGAAGGCTCGCCCAAGAACCTTCTCAAGAACACCGAAAAACCCTGAGAAAAACATGACAGGTTTACGGAGCTCCAAGGACCCTCTCCGTGCTGACGGGTAACTGCCCCACCCCTCAATTAAATTACCTCTAGCCGATAAATGCCAGCTCAGAGGCAGAAATCGGTAACCATGGGCAACAAACGTGGGCAGATACCCGCCATATCACACCCCAAAATCCAATACCTGGGGAGTCCAGAGCCCCCTTGGCTCCCTCCCCACCATGCCAGAGCCACCATAACCACCAACTCCAAGGACCCACCACCGCCCTGGCCGCTATGACAAGAAACCAGTCCCTGCCTGACCAAACTAAAAATCCACCCATAACCACCCTGGCCCAACCCCAAAAAATCTCCATCACGCCAGAACACCAGACTACCTACTGCAAATCACAGCCCTAAGGGTGGGTGGGTTGGGGCTGCTGCAAATCTGCTGTCCCCACAAGATGGCCCCTTTCCCGCCCTTGCCGCCCTTTATAAACTCTATACCCCTCCCCTAGCGCATCGCCCCCCACCAGCCCTAACAACTAACCCCTTAGGTCCCGAAAACTCCACTCCCTCCAAGCCTCTGTCATGCCAGGCCTACCCCCAGGCTTGCAGCCCTAAGTACGGCCTGTACTTGACCAGTCGTTCCTTCCCAATTTCCCCTATTCCCAACCTATTAAAGACACAACTTCGCAAGTGGATTTTATTGGCCCCAGCAGCCATTTTATTAATAACATAAATACAATAAATAACATAAATAATAACTAACCCAAGGCCTTCCCACCTGAAAGCCCGCCCAAGAACCTTCCCAAGAACACCGAAAAACCCTGAGAAAAACATGACAGCACAGAGAGGGTCTTTGGAGCCTCGTAAACCTGACGGGTAACTGCCTTGCCCCTCAACTAAATTTCCTCTAGCCGATAAACGCCAGGTCAGAGCAACAAACGTGGGCAGATACCCGCCATATCACACCCCAAAATCCAATACCTGGGGAGTCAAGAGCCCCCTTGGCTCCCTCCCAAATCGCCTCTACAAGTCTACATGCACACAAATGTAAAAATAACATAAAAAAAATAGGCATTTAGAAGCAGACGCACTGTCATAACCATTTTCTAACCCTTTGTGCGTCCATTTTCTCGCCATCTGGCTGTTTGAAAATGGATGAATTTCATTGGCTTATCCCAACCCCCCATAATTGCCCCAATTGTAAATAATGCCCAAATATTGGCCCCCAGCATTAATAATGCCCCCCATAGTGGCCGCCAGCATTAATAATATGGCCCACAGCATCTTTTTTTGACTGCAAAAAAAAAAAAAACATACCTCATCCACTTTCACGCAGGGACACTCGCTCCTCACTGGATGCAGCAGGACCTGATGGGATCGTGTGATGTCATCACGCTGGGAGTGCAGGTCCTTCTGCATCCAATGAGGAGTCTGTGTCTCTGTGCTTTGGATGAGGTGAGTATTTTTTTAAATTATTTTAACTCCTGAAATGCTGTGTGAACAGCCACGTAGACTGCAATTGGTTATAATTGGTTATACAGTATATGGACGCTACTTAAACTGCTGTCACATGACCTAAATAACATCACTCCTTCCCCTTCAGCCCCTCCAACATACAGTCCCATGTAAATAACATCACCCCCCTCCCTTCAACCCCTTCAATACACAGTCCACATGTAAATAACACCCCTCCCTTCAGCCCTAACATACAGTCCCTTGTAAATAACATCACTCTCTCAACCAAGCAGGGAGGTGGTGTGAGAGAGCAGAACTACAATTCCCAGCATTCCTCTGGCTCTCACACTGTATCCAACCCTTCACTTACCTCTCCTCACAGAAGCCATCACAGTCAGGGTCTTCTCCACTAGTTCTCCTCTTCACAGCTTAGCTCTGCCCCTCCCGCACTTATCACATGACGGTGACATCATCGAAGGTCCTTCTCCACCACTGAGCTCTGCCTCTAGCACAGATCACCTGACTGTGATGTCATCACAGGTCCTTCAGCTCCTGCAGTGCGTCCATGGTTAGTAGTCATGCTTTTTTTTTCATTAGCAGGCAGTACATTCGGGGCCTGGGAAAAAACATTTAGGGCCCAGGCCCGAATGTTTTAACTAGAGGTGGGACGAATCCAATTTTTTTAGAAGCCGAATCTGAAAAGGTTCTCGAATCTCTCGAATCTTTCGAATCTCGAATCCTGTACATAAGAATTGTGTGAACGGTGTAAGAAACAAAGCGATCCAAACTAAATATTCTTTTAATATGAAAAAATAGAGTCCTTACTTTTTTAACAAAGTATTCGGATTTGGAATCGAAAAAAATTGGAAATACAGGGTAATACAGCGCACATACCTCTTACATCCAGTGATGTCTCTTTGAAGTAGATGTTCTCTTTCCTCATCTTCTCCTTTCAGACCTTCAGATCAGACCTCTAGTTTTCAGCCATTTTTCGTCTCTGCAGTTTGATAAAAAAAAAATCTTAGTTTACTACTTTTCCATCATTCTCGCATCTTTTGGACAAAACATCCTACCACAATACTGTGCCGCTGTGCTCCCCAATACAATACTGCAGAAACAGATAAACCCCCTGATAATACTAGTACCACACAGAGCCCCCCCCCATATAAAATACCCCTTCTTTGTGGCCTCAGTAGATGCCCCCATAGTGTCCCCAAATAATGTGCCAATAAAAAGGGACCCCCATAATGCCCCCCAATAATGTGTCATATAGAAGAAATCGCAGCACTCTCTTATCTTCAATTCTGTGGAATTTATTTCACCAGCAAAAAATGCAACGTTTCGACCGTAATGGTCTTTCTCAAGCAACATACAAAGTGAATGGTAACAGACATATGCGACGTCAAAACGTCGCATTTTTCGCTGGTGAAATAAATTCCACAGAATTGAAGACAAGAGAGTGCTGCGGTTTCTTCTATATGACGCATCCAAGGAGGAACTTCTGACTGGCTCCCAACACGGCTGGCACCACCACAAATTAAGGCTTTAATTTTTCGTTGTGCTGCTATACGCATTTTTTTCATGAGCCCCCCAATAATGTGCCAGTAAGTGTCCCCGTAGATGCCCCCCCATGTGCCAGTATCAAGTGCCAAACCCCCCATGTGCCAGTATCAAGTGCCTCTCTCCTTCCCCCCCTATGTCCCAATATCATAGTGCCATCTCACCCCCCCAATGTGCCAGTATCAAGTGCCTCTCTCCTTCCCACCCACCTCCCCATGTGCCAGTATCATAGTGCCATTTCCCCCCCAATGTGCCAGCATCAAGTGCCTCTCTCCTCCCCCCCCATGTGCCAGTGTTATAGTGCCAACCCCCCCATGTGCCAGTATCAAGTGCCTCTCTCCTTCCCCCCCATGTGCCAGTATCATAGTGCCATCTCCCCCCCAATGTACCAGTATCATAGTGCCATCTCCCCCTCCCAATGTGCCAGTATCAAGTGCCTCTCTCCTTCCCCCACCCCATGTGCCAGTATCATAGGGCCAAACCCCCCCATGTGTCAGTATCATATTGCCATCTCCCCCCAATGTGCCAGTATCATAGTGCCATCTCCCCCCCAATGTGCCAGTATCATAGTGCCACCCCCCCCCATTTGCCAGTATCAAGTTCCTCCTGCTCCCCCATGTGGCAGTAACAGTCCGGTATTTAAAAAAAACCCACTTATACTTACCTCCATGTCAGCGATGCGATGCAGGCCTCTTCCGGTCTGTGTCCCGCTGTAAATGTCCATATATGGAGTCAGTGCTTGTGTATTTCAGAAAAGTTTCTGCTGGGACTCGAACCCACAACCTTCTGCATTAGAGGCAAGTCACTTAACCACACAGCTATAAGAGCTGCATAGCCACTGCCTGAAAAAATACGAGACTTCTACTGTAGACTCTGTCATAGCTTTGATAGCCAGTGTACATCCATACACATGACAGCTGCCCCAGCACACTCAGCTCTGCTATATCTCTATATGACAGCTGCCCCAGCACACTCAGTACTGCTACATCTATACACATAACAGCTGCCCAGCACACCCAGCTCTGCTACATCTATACACATGACAGCTGCCCAGCACACTCAGCACTGCTATATCGCTATATATGATAGCTGCCCCAGCACACCCAGCTCTGCTACATTTATACACATAACAGCTGCCCCAGCACACTCAGCTCTGCTACATCTATACACATAACAGCTACCCCAGCACACCCAGCTCTGCTACATCTATACACATAACAGCTGCCCCAGCACAACCAGCTCTGCCTGCTACATCTATACACATGACAGCTACCCCAGCACACCCAGCTCTGCTACATCTATACACATGACAGCTGCACCAGCACACTCAGCTCTGCTATATCTTTATATATGACAGCTGCCCCAGCACACTCAGCTCTGCTATATCTGTATATATCTATCTACTGTATAGTAATACTTATAGATATAACAGTGCTGAGTGTGCAGGGGCAGCTGTCATGTGTATAGATGTAGCAGAGCTGGGTGTGCTGGGGCAGCTATCATATATAGAGATATAGCAGAGCTGAGTGTGCTGGGGCAGCTGTGATATAGAGATATAGCAGAGCTGGGTGTGTTGGGGCAGCTGTCATATAGAGATATAGCAGAGCTGGGTGTGTTGGGGCAGCTGTCATGTGTATATAGATGTACACTGGCTATAACAGATAACAGAGTCTACAGTAGAAGTCTCATATTTTTTTCAGTCGGTAGCTATGCAGGTCTTATAGCTGTGTGGGTAATTACCTTGCCTCTGATACAGAAGGTTGTGGGTTTGAGTCCCAGCAGACACTCATCTCCCTCTCCTGCTGCAGCACAGCGATACAAATGACTATGCCCGGGATTCGTCGGATTTGAATTTTGTAAATGAGGTCGGGATTCGAGTCCACGAATCCTTCGAATCCAGCAAGATTTGAGGGATTCGTGGATTCGCGGATTTGTCGTCTCACCTCTAGTTTTAACCTAGTGACGCCCATGCCCAACTGTCTTCCGCCTAGCCTGACCGCTGCTCACAATGCTCCCCAGAACACGTAAGAGTGCCCCATAATCACACTAGGCACGCTGAACAACCTGCAAGGAACAAAAAAATACAACACATCAACAAAGAACGGCCCTCAACATGCCCCCATCTACGCAAAAACCATTAACCCCTTTATAACAACGCAGGCCTAACATAGGACCGGAACCGAATAGACCCCCATCGACCAATGCGACGAATTACATCATCCCCCAATCCCCTCCTAGACGCTACAGTGGCCGCGCCGATCAGAAAAAAATGACCCCCAAACAACAAGGGGTCCTTATCCAACCCTCTTAAACAAGCTTGCAGTACTGCAATAAGATGGAAACGAGAAAGAAACAACCCATCCTCATGAACAAACAACGGTCCATACCCCCAACCTCTTGCCCCCCAAACTCCCTAAGACACCTAATCGGGCACCTGATACAAAACCACCAGACAATCCCGACCCAACTGATCCGTTTTTGACCTCCTAATTAGTGTTGTGCGCAAATATTCGAATCGCGAATATTAATCGCGAATATCGGCAGTTCGAGAATTCGCAAATATTTTGAATATAGTGATATACACTAACCTAAAGAATTATTAGGAACACCATACTAATACGGTGTTGGACCCTCTTTTGCCTTCAGAACTGCCTTAATTCTACGTGGCATTGATTCAACAAGATGCTGATAGCATTCTTTAGAAATGTTGGCCCATATTGATAGGATAGCATCTTGCAGTTGATGGAAATTTGAGAGATACACATCCAGGGCACGAAGCTCCCGTTCCACCACATCCCAAAGATGCTCTATTGGGTTGAGATCTGGTGACCGTGGGGGCCATTTTAGTACAGTGAACTCATTGTCATGTTCAAGAAACCAATTTGAAATGATTCGAGCTTTGTGACATGGTGCATTATCCTGCTGGAAGTAGCCATCAGAGGATGGATACATGTTCTCATTCTGTTTACGCCAAATTCGGACTCTACCATTTGAATGTCTCAACAGAAATCGAGACTCATCAGACCAGGCAACATTTTTCGAGTCTTCAACAGTCCAATTTTGGTGAGCTCGTGCAAATTGTAGCCTCTTTTTCCTATTTATAGTGGAAATGAGTGGTACCCGGTGGGGTCTTCTGCTGTTGTAGCCCACCCGCCTCAAGGTTGTGCATGTTGTGGCTTCACAAATGCTTTGTTGCATACCTCGGTTGCAGGGGCGTACATAGAAATCACTGGGCCCCATAGCAAGAATCTGAATTGGGGCCCCCTAACCCCACCCACTACCACCCCTGGCCCATCCCATCTTCTATCCTGACTCCTCCCCTGTCACACCCCCATTTGCCATTAAAGAAATGTATACATGACCTACTGAAACCGTTAAAAATAAATCTTTTTTTAATTTTTTTTATTATTAACCAATTTTGTTTCAGTAACTAAAAAACAATTTAGACATAAAAAAAAACTATACATATGTGGTATCATTGCAATCGTACTGACCCAGAAAATGAAGAGCACAGGTCAGTTTTGCCACAAAGGAAATGCCATAGAAACAAAACCCATAAAACGGTGGAGAAATTGTGTTTGGTTTTTTTCAAACTCCACCCCATTTGAAATAGTTTTGCCCGCTTCCCACTATATTGTATGCAATATTAAAGTACAACTTCTCCCGCAAAAAATAAGCCCTCCTACATCTATGTCAATGGAAAAGTAAAAAAGTTATAGCTGAAGGAAGATAGGGAAAAAAAAGAAAATGAAAAAATATAAATAAAAATGCCGATACCCTAAGGGTTAAAAGGGCTATCTAACCCCTATTTTGCCACCCAAGATGCCCAGGTACCGCATACAGTGGCGGGAATTATAGGGGTTGGTTGGATAACCCCTTTAACTCCTTGCTGCTGATGCTGAGGGTGCACATAGCTCCCCCCACCCCGCAAGGTGACTGATGTGCTGGAGGGGGCCCTGTAGGCTAATAGAGGAATAGAGGACTCAGGAGTACAGTGTGCTTCCCCCCATGTCCCTTGGGGGGAGGAGTAGGAGGAAAGCACACTGTCATTCTGAGTCCTCTGTGAGCCTACAGGCACCCCCCCAAAACCCCACGGTTTGCTCAGCTGCTGCCCTCCCCCCATCAAAAATATCCATATCCATCCAACCTGAACTTTTTATTAAAAGTGAAGCTCTACTGTGGCACACTACCTGAGTAAGTGTTTATTCTGTCCCGGTCCTTCAGTCTGGGACTTAAGCGGGGGGGGGGGGGGGGGGGGGGGGGGGCGGGCTGCGCTCACTCACTGACACTGGCTGAGTGATGACTTGAGAGCCGAGGGCCCGAGGCAGATGGCGGGGAGCACACACTGAGGGCAGAGAGAGGATAACTACTGCCACGCTGAGTGCGGCGCGCCTCTGTGTGTGCTTCAGAGCTTGAGCCTGCGCTGCTCCTGCTGCCTGCCAGCAATACACTGGCCAATCAGCAGCAGGATCTTTGTGCTGCTAAATGCTGATTGGCCAGTGTGAAATGCAGCAGAGAGTAGACGCAGTGCCTGGGAGCCCGCAGCCCGGATCATATGGAGGTCAGACTGGGGGAGGGATCGCAATCACAGCATCCCCGGGGAGGGGGGGCCCGCTGGGAGAACACAAGAGGGCAGGCCACGGGCCGCCTCATACCCCAGCGAATAAACTGAGTCTTGAGCAGAGTAGACATAGGGGGCGGGGCCTTCCTTGCGCTCCGGGCCCCCCTGTGCCACGGGCCCCATAGCAACGGCATGGTCTGCCTATATTGGCAGTACGCCACTGCTCGGTTGTAATGAGTGGTTATTTCAGTCAACGTTGCTCTTTTATCAGCTTGAATCAGTCGGCCCATTCTCCTCTGACCTCTAGCATCCACAAGGCATTTTTGCCCACAGGACTGCCGCATACTGGATGTTTTTCCCTTTTCACACCATTCTTTGTAAACCCTAGAAATGGTTGTGCGTGAAAATCCCAGTAACTGAGCAGATTGTGAAATACTCAGACCGGCCCATCTGGCACCAACAACCATGCCACGCTCAAAATTGCTTAAATCACCTTTCTTTCCCATTCTGACATTCAGTTTGGAGTTCAGGAGATTGTCTTGACTAGGACCACACCCCTAAATGCATTGAAGCAACTGCCGTGTGATTGGTTGACTAGATAATTGGATTAATGAGAAATAGAACAGATGTTCCTAATAATTCTTTAGGTGAGTGTAGTCAGTGTAGGTTATATCCTGATATAGTGTAGCTGTTGCAGTGCAGGGTGTTAGGTAGTGTGATAGGTTCTGCTGTCCATACATACATGCAGGCCTGCTAAAATAAGAAGTTTAACGTATTGCGCCAAAATACGCATCATTAGTGCCGATTAGCGCAATTGCAAATATATTGGAGCACTCTACTGCATATAAAGCCATTTTTAATGTTCTGCAGTGCCAACCATTTTCTCCAGTCTCAGAAAACTTCTAGCAGCTTGGAAAATGTAGCAAGAGTGACCCACGCCTATATTTTGTGCGCATTACGCAAATATTACATTGCCGATTTTTCGCAATCAAGAAATAATCTCTAATTCACGAATATATGACGAATATTCACCCAAATATTAGTGAAATATTGCAAATTCAAATATAGCCCCTGCCGCTCATCACTACTCCTAATACAAAATTCCACCCCATCATTGAATAAATCCACGTTCTCTCTCTGAAGCCCACCCGCTCGGCTCCTACTCGGACTAACCAATTCCCAAATGTGCAACGCCCCAAAGAAAGCAAACGAAAAGGCCAAACTAAACAACCTAACCTCACCAACTGACACACAAACCCGCCCCAACTGTTCCATCAACCACCGATCTCGTTTTCAGTCGGATCGGTTTCGGGTGGTGGCACCGGAGGCAGATGAGCAGGGAGCGAGCTTTCCCCAGGAGCTGTGGAATCTGCCATTTGGTCAGTTGGGGAGGGGATCCTTGTCGGCAGGGACTTGGGCGGCGTATGAGAATGCATGGGGGTTATGGGAAGAATAGAGGCAGCATTTTCAGGTAAAAGAGGAGAGAATATTTAAAAGAAGAAAAACTGCTACAAGAGGACATAGTTTTAAATTAGAGGGGCAAAGGTTTAAAAGTAATACCAGGAAGTATTACTTTACTGAGAGAGTAGTGGATGCATGGAATAGCCTTCCTGCAGAAGTGGTAGCTGCAAATACAGTGGAGGAGTTTAAGCATGCATGGGATAGGCATAAGGCCATCCTTCATATAAGATAGGGCCAGGGGCTATCCATAGTATTTAGTATATTGGGCAGACTGGATGGGCCAAATGGTTCTTATCTGCCGACACATTCTATGTTTCTATGTTTCTATCATACCCACCAACAACACGAAGGAAACTGGCCTACACTGTTCCACCCCCGGCGACCGCCTCCTCCAACCCTTTAATGCCTGCAACACCCAAAATAATTTCGGCACATCCGGTGTAGCCCGACACTTACAACCAAAAACCACCCCTGCCATAAACGCATTCATTCTGTACACTGACCATCCCTCCTCTCTGCATTGCCCCACAAGCAATATCAAAGCCCCTTCCTCTAACCCACACCCCTGAAAATGCTGCCTCTATTCTTCCCATAACCCCCATGCATTCTCATACGCCGCCCAAGTCCCTGCCGACAAGGATCCCCTCCCCAACTGACCAAATGGCAGATTCCACAACTCCTGGGGAAAGCTCGCTCCCTGCTCATCTGCCTCCGGTGCCACCACCCGAAACCGATCCGACTGAAAACGAGACAAAGCATCCGCAATTGAGTTACTCACCCCAGGCATGTGGGTCGCTACTATCCAACCATTCAATGATAATCAACCCAAAACCAAATGCTGAAGCAAGCACACAACCGGCGGTGACAAAGCCAAAATGCAATTAATGGCCTCCACCACACCCAAATTGTCACAATCCTATTTCGGAAAAAATCCCCCCAAATGGACACCTCCACCACAATGGGAAAGAGCTCCAGCAACACCAAATTCTTCACCCAGCCTTCTTTCTGCCAGCGCGTCAGCTACTCCCCTACACACCAACGACCTTGTAAATATGCCCCAAAACCGTACCCTCTGCCGCAGCCGTAAACAAGTCCAGATCTGCCGCCAACACCCTATCCGCCATGCATAAAGACCGACCATTATACCTTTCCAAAAAGGAAGCCCACACCCTCAAATCGTCCTGCAGTTCCTGATTAAGCCGCACAATGAGGGTTTTTTTTTAACACAAGAGAAACTTCAATGAGGTTTTTCAGCAATGACTTAGCATTGAGCTCTATAGTGCAGTGGTTAAAGTTCTTGCCTTTAACTTGTGTAATCAGTATTTTAAATGTTTTTTTTGTGGTGATTGGAACACACAACCTTATATATTACAGGTAAGAACCTTAACCACTGGGCTACAGAGCTCAATGCTTAGTTACTGTTGAAAAACCTCATAGAAATTTATCTTGTATAATACAAGAGCAACTTCTATGATATTTTTCAGTAATACTATAGCTTTGAGCTCTATAGCCCAATGGTTAAGGTGCTTGCGTTTAATGTAGAAGGTTGTGAGTTCAAATCCTCACAGAAACATTAGAAAAATAGAGGCTAAATAAAACTTAAATACACAGGGCGTCCCCAACAGTGAAAAGGTTTTATTTTATTAAGAAAAAAATGGAGCAAAACGTAAAATATGATCAAATAACACCTATATTAACCCACACCAACCATTTTAACTTGTGTAACCAGTATTTTTTGTTGGGAAAGGCGGCAACCCTAACAGCCCCCCACCCCCACTCTGGACCGCTATAGGCCCGCTCCCTGCAGCAAGCTAAGCCTCATCAGGACTCACTTCATAAAATGTTGAAAAAAAAATTTCATCGCGATATTCTGACCTTCATAACTTTTTTATAGTTATGTTTACAGAGATGTAGGAGCTCATTTTTTGCGGGACGATCTGTAGTTTTTGACAATACCATTTCGGGTTGTTTATGACTTGATCACTTTTTATTCAATTCTCTTGGGAGATAAAGTGATGAAAAGAACGCAGCCTATTGTAAAAAAAAATTCTGTTAAGCGATTCACCATATGGGATAACTTTTTAAAAATATTTTAATAGTATGGGTGTTTTCTGCATGCCGCGATGCCCATAATGCTATTTTTTTTTGTTTATTTTTATTTTGGGGAATGGGGGGTGATTAAAATTTTTAAGGTTTTTTAATATTTTCAAAACTTTTTTTTTTTTTTTTTTTTTTACTTTTTGTTAAGTCCCCCAGGAGGACCACAACTTACACTCATCAGATGTAAATAGTGGCCTGAACTGGGATATACTAACAATGAGCCTGGAAGCTTAGTACAGGCTGCGGCTCATTTTTACAACAGGGTGCTTTCCCCGTTCCCTGCGGGGGAAAGTGTGCCTGAAGAGGAATCCTGCACTTCAGTTTTTTAAACACTCTCAGATGCCGTGAGTGAGGGGAACTCATTGCTGTGAGGGGAGGGGGCATGTGGCATATTCTGGGGCCATGAAGGTGAAGAACTGTGTGAGGAGCTTTATAGGGTGTAAATCTGTGAGGGAGGGCCGAAATCGACAGAATGTAACTGTGTTGTTAGTACATTAGTGCAAGATTTGGGGCCCCACATTTTACCCAGGGCCACATTTTGTCTAAAACCGGCCCTGCATGTAAATAACATCACTCCCTCCTACAGCCGCCATCAACATACAGTTCCATGTAAATAGCATCAATCCCTCCCCCAGCCCCCTCCATCATACAGTCCCATGTAAATAACATGACCCCCTCCAACACACAGTCCCATGTAAATAACTTCCCTCCCTTTAGCCCTAACATACAGTCCCAGTTAAATAACTACAACTGAGAAATAGAACAGATGTTCCTAATAATTCTTTAGGTGAGTGTAGTCAGTGTAGGTTATATCCTGATATAGTGTAGCTGTTGCAGTGCAGGGTGTTAGGTAGTGTGATAGGTTCTGCTGTCCATACATACATGCAGGCCTGCTAAAATAAGAAGTTTAACGTATTGCGCCAAAATACGCATCATTAGTGCCGATTAGCACAATTGCAAATATATTGGAGCACTCTACTGCATATAAAGCCATTTTTAATGTTCTGCAGTGCCAACCATTTTCTCCAGTCTCAGAAAACTTCTAGCAGCTTGGAAAATGTAGCAAGAGTGACCCACGCCTATATTTTGTGCGCATTACGCAAATATTACATTGCCGATTTTTCGCAATCAAGAAATAATCTCTAATTCACGAATATATGACGAATATTCACCCAAATATTAGTGAAATATTGCAAATTCAAATATAGCCCCTGCCGCTCATCACTACTCCTAATACAAAATTCCACCCCATCATTGAATAAATCCACGTTCTCTCTCTGAAGCCCACCCGCTCGGCTCCTACTCGGACTAACCAATTCCCAAATGTGCAACGCCCCAAAGAAAGCAAACGAAAAGGCCAAACTAAACAACCTAACCTCACCAACTGACACACAAACCCGCCCCAACTGTTCCATCAACCACCGATCTCGTTTTCAGTCGGATCGGTTTCGGGTGGTGGCACCGGAGGCAGATGAGCAGGGAGCGAGCTTTCCCCAGGAGCTGTGGAATCTGCCATTTGGTCAGTTGGGGAGGGGATCCTTGTCGGCAGGGACTTGGGCGGCGTATGAGAATGCATGGGGGTTATGGGAAGAATAGAGGCAGCATTTTCAGGTAAAAGAGGAGAGAATATTTAAAAGAAGAAAAACTGCTACAAGAGGACATAGTTTTAAATTAGAGGGGCAAAGGTTTAAAAGTAATATCAGGAAGTATTACTTTACTGAGAGAGTAGTGGATGCATGGAATAGCCTTCCTGCAGAAGTGGTAGCTGCAAATACAGTGGAGGAGTTTAAGCATGCATGGGATAGGCATAAGGCCATCCTTCATATAAGATAGGGCCAGGGGCTATCCATAGTATTTAGTATATTGGGCAGACTGGATGGGCCAAATGGTTCTTATCTGCCGACACATTCTATGTTTCTATGTTTCTATCATACCCACCAACAACACGAAGGAAACTGGCCTACACTGTTCCACCCCCGGCGACCGCCTCCTCCAACCCTTTAATGCCTGCAACACCCAAAATAATTTCGGCACATCCGGTGTAGCCCGACACTTACAACCAAAAACCACCCCTGCCATAAACTTCCCTCCCTTTAGCCCTAACATACAGTCCCAGTTAAATAACTACAACTCCCAGCATTCCTCTACCTCTCCCTTCACTTACCTCTCCTCATGGAGCAGACATCACCACAGCTTCTTCCCCACATTTCTCCTCTTCACATCCTCTTCTGCACTGGTCACATGATGGTGACATCACTGCAGGTCCTTCTCAACCACTGCCTGTTTTACTGGTCACATGACCTATGATCAGGGGCGTACATAGATATCATTGGGCCCCATAGCAAGAATCTGAATTGGGCCCCCTAATTCCACCCGCTACCCATCCCACCACCTGCTCTTGCATGTTTTCCATTTTTTTTTTCCGTTGTTAATTTTTTTTTTTTTCTTTCGTTAAGGCGTTTATTGTACAGGTTATTTATTAAAATATTTTAACAGTGCAGACATTTTCGGGTGCGGCAATACCTAATATGATTTTTTTTATTGTTTATATATTATTATATGTAAAATTGGGGTGATTTAAACGTTTAATATATCAGTGTTTTTTATTTTATTTTTTTTTCACTCTTTTTTTACTATTAATCTATAAAAAAAAATTGCTATTAAGTGTGGGACCTGAGGGGTTAAATTACGGGGGGCGGTGCACTGTCCTGAGTCATCTATATAATAATAAGCCTTATAGAATAGTGTTCCCCAACCATACTTTCTGCTGCCCTCTTCCCCCCACTAACCATCCCCCCATGACACAGTACTCTAAATTAGCAATTTAACAGCAGAGTTCATTGGGGGGGAGGGGGGGGTACTCCTCCTGAGTCCTCTATATAATAATAACCCTTAAAGAACAGTCCCCGTCCCCCCCCCAACCCTGCAGGAACTCTGCTTGCTGCTCCTGCCCTTTTCCCACCAATAGCCATCCCTCACCACCCCCCATGAACTTTTTTAAACGTAGAGTCTGTCACTCACTGCTGTGAGTGTACAACTTACTTTGTCTTTGGTGGCAGACTGGCAGCGGCACACAACAGGTCAGGGGCAAGCCGACGATGCTGGGGGCTGGTTGGAGTTGGGTCTCAGTGGAACTGGTGGCAGTATGAGGCAGGTGGTGAGCGCGGTAAGCACAAGACTGCCACCCTGCCCAACCACCCGCCTGCACAGTTCTTCTCTGATCTGTGACCTGTCTGCTGAGCCTGTGACTCGCACACTGGCCAATCAGCAGCAGGAGCTTTGTACCACTAAATGCTGATTGGCCAGTTCAGTGCGAGCGCCCAGCAAACAGAGGAGAATGAGCGGCGTTGCAGACTTGCAGTATGTCACTGGCTGGGTCGGGTGGGGAGCCTGAGCAGAGGGGAAGCGGGGCCCGCCCAAGCTCCAGATGGGGACTCGGGAGTCGGGACAGAAGACTGTAGCATTGATAAATACATAACTACAAACATAGGGGCGGGGCCTTCCATGCACTTCGGGCCCCCCCTTGCCACGGGCCCCATAGCAGCTGCGTGCGCTGCCTATATTGGCGGTACGCCACTGCCTATGATGTAATCACAGGTCCTTGAGATCTTCCAGTGCATTAGATTTAATTGTATTGCCGTCCTGAGGACAGCAATACAGTTGTATCTAGCAGGCAGGCAGGACATTCGGGGCCTGGGACAAAACATCAGGGGCCTGAATGTTTTAACCTAGCAACGCCCTGCAGGGCAGACTGAGTATTTGCTTATAACAATTCCAAGATCGAGGTAGGCAGAGTACATGCGTAGTCTAGATCACAGTTCCAAGGTCTGGGCAGGCGGCAAGAAGCAGAATGAGTAGACAAGAGACGAGAGATCACCTTCGCTGGTTACTAGCAACTAGGAAACCTCAATGCACAGGCGAGGGGTTGGAACCACAGCCCAGCTAAATAGGGGGGCTGATCAGGTCCTGTGTAAGTGGCTTTTATAGGCAAGCTCCACCTGTGTCTTCCCCAGACTAAGGGCTCATGCACACAAACGTATTTTCTTTCTGTGTCCATACCATTTTTTTTTGCGAACCATATGCGGAACCATTAATTTCAATGGGTCTGCAAGAAAAAAAAAAGTAATTTACTCCGTGTGGATTCCGTTTCCGTATTTCCATTCCGCAAAGAAATAGAACATGTCCTTTTATTGTCCGCATTACGGACAAGGATAGGACTGTTCTATTAGGAGCCAGCTGTTCCATTCCGCAAAATACGGAATGCACACGGACGTCATCCGCATTTTTTGCGGATCCGTGTTTTGCGGACTGCAAAATACATACGGTCGTATGCATGAGCCCTAAGATCCATGTTTGAGAGGCTAACCCCCTTTTCTAAGTAACTCTCATGTGAACCATAATGAGCTGAGACCCCACCCTTCTCTCTCTCAATTTTGTCAAAACCAAACCCTATTCTTGGTTTAACACCCAACCTATACCCTTCTCTACTGCAGAGACTTTCCTGGTTGCCTGAAATGTCACTTTTAGTGGCATCAATATGCTACTCTAGCAGCTGCCCTGCCACACACTTTAAAACAATAAGTTTGCAATTATTTTCCATTTTTATCTGACTGAGTCGGCCCTCTCTAAGAGAACTGTCTGCAAATGTGTGCGCATAAGTGAGACTGGCTATACAATTCAATTTTTTCCTAACACATTACATAAATAAAAGATTTATGGGGGAAAAAAATAACATTCTTTACTATAATAGATTGTTTCTAGAGTTGAGTAAATCGAAGTTGACGAAGTGGAATTCGATCTGAATTTCAGGTAAATTCGATTAGTCCCGAATTCGATTGGTCAGTTATTTCCTTCATTTTTTTGTGAGCCAAAACCAGTAGTGAAGACTACTCAGAGATGAGGTGTAATAGAAAGATCTGCACCTGTTCTGTGTTTTTGACCCAAACTTGGTTTGATACTACACATTTTAGGGTGTTCAAATTCTTTTACACTTAATTTGATGCGTCAATCAGTAGTTGTGGAGTTGGTGCGAAATTGCAGCCTGACACTATTGCTCTTTTACCCTTGCAGTTAATTACAGTTACAGTACAGTATGTCCGACAGACAGGTGAGGAGGAGAGATCCGCTGCTTCCTCTGGTAGGCGGGCAAGTAGCGGCGATGAGAGTCGCTTGGGAGCTGGTGTTGCTAGAGGTCAGGCACATGGCCCTGAGACTGGTGAACGTGACATCAGTGATGTGCAGACAGTAGTGGATGATGATGTAGCCGATCGCACGTGGGAGCCGAGTGAAGAAGGGGGCTTCATCATCATCAGGAGAAGAGGGTGGCAGCATGAGCGTGAGGCAGCGGCTGAGCCAGCAGGGTGGTGTGGTAATTTTTAATCAAGCCACCGGAGGACATCAGCATGGCCTACTCTGTGACTGGGCCACTGTGTTGACTCCTCATGCGATTTCTCATGCGATTCCCACCCTTAACACTCTGTGACTGGGCAACTTTGTTGACTCCTCATGCGATTCCTCATGTGATTCCCACCCTCACCACTCTGTCACTGGGCCACTGTGTTGACTACTCATGCTGTTGCCTCCCTCAGCACTCTGTCACTGGGCCACTGTGTTGACGCCTCATGCGGTTGCCACCCTCCCCATAATGTAACTGGGCCACTGTGTTGACTCCTCATGCGGTTGCCACCTCATCACTCTTTAACTGGGCCACTGTGTTGACTCCTCATGCTGTTGCCACCTCCCCATTTTGTGACTGGGCCACTGTGTTGACTCCTGATGCTGTTGCCACCCTCTTCACTCGGTCATGGGGGCATTACTAGTTTCAGCGTGTAACAGAACAGGCTCTGTAGACATCTATGTGGAATCAGTTGATGACAGTGTAAAAGGAGTGCACTTCTTCACTCTATAGTAGAATCTTGGGCCACTGCACGGTTCTTTATACCTGACGCTAACATTAGCCTGTAAGGCTGAGTTCACGCTAAAGTTATTTGGCTAACTAAAATACCAAAAAAGTGAAGTGTGAAGTGATTCTAAGAGCAACGCCTGTCATTTGCGTGCCATACTAACTCACAGTATTGTTTCACTACCACAGCAGACTCCCTATGCGTGTTACTGCAAGGCACAGTGTTCTACACCACTATAAAGGCTCTCTGCAACCAGGAAATAGCTGTTTTTTAACGTGATTCGTCACAAATAAATTGGGATCAAAGGAAATCTTTTTGGAAATTCGGCGAACCGTCCGAATCGAATTTCTTAAAAATTAGTTTATCTCTAATTGTTTAAGCTCAGATTCCTACTCTTTTATAAAGTCCCCGATGAGATTATTTGCCGTTTTGCTAGAATTTTTTTCCTAGAGCTTCACAAGCTAGAGAAGGAAAATTCTATAGTTGTGAAATTATTACAGTGCAGCAGTCAAAAATATGATATGACATGTTGCTCATTATGACATATCAGAAGTTTTGATTGGTGGGGGTCCAGGTGCTGAAACAAAGAGGTGGTATGGAAAGAGTAATACCAAGAATACCAATGTACAGTCAAATAACAGCCAGTGTCTAACTTATATACAACTAAGATTCACAGTGGTCGCAAGCTTTGGGTGTCAGGCCATAGTTCATACCCCATCAGCAGGGATGACTGGTGTACCCCAAGACAAGTCCTTCTCCCTCATTCAACTAGACCAACTGTCATAGTGTATTCAGTCCATTCCTTTTCTATGAGAAAAGCCTGAACATCAAGTGAGGACATTATCCAAGGCTCACATTGAGCTGATAACGAGCCTCAGGACCATAGTCTATTCAGCTGGTAGATTGCTCAGTTGATCCTTCAGCCAAAGCCTGTGACCGACTTCAGACCACGTCTTCCATGTCATAACAACCACCATGAAATCAGCATTTTGAGACTGTGAAGTTTACAATACTTTTACTGTATTTAGGAGACACAATGAGACACAGTAGGGGCTTTATCAGAAGATTGTAGTAGAGGAGACAGGGCGAGATTTGTTTGTTTAAGCACAAACATTTTGGTTTCATGCTTTGAAATATATAAACCACAAGGATGAAACAACGTAATTGAGGTTACCATTGCACACCATAAGACTAACACACTGGTTACGTTATTGATTGTAATGACTGTAAAATTGCATTCATTATGATCGTCTAGCACTATTCCTCACAGGCCTTACCAGAATAGTAAGTGCCTGCTGAACCATATTCAATTATTTTTAATATGAAATAATACCTTGAAGTTTGTAGCAAACTAGGAAAAACAAAGGGTGACTGTTGAAATATTTACTGCAAAAATATAGCAAAAGGAATCTTTAATAATTTATGGAAAAAATAATAAAATTACTACAGCGAAATGTAATTATTAGTGCATTCAAGGGTATATATATACAGTGGATATAAAAAGTCTACACATCACTGTTAAAATGTCATGTTTCTGTGATGTAAAAAATTATACAAAGATAAATTATTTCAGAACTTTTTCCACCTTTAATGTGACCTATAAACTGTACAACGCAATTGAAAAACAAACTGAAATCTTTTAGGTAGAGGGAAGAAAAAATATAAAAATAAAGTCTTTTTGGGTATGAGTCTATCAGCATGGCACATTTTGACTTGGCAAGATTTGCCCATTCTTCTTTGCCAAAACACTCCAAATCTGTCAGATTGCGAGGGCATCTCCTGTGCACAGCCCTCTTCAGATCACTCCACAGATTTTCAATCGGATTCAGGTCTGGGCTCCGGCTGGGCCATTCCAAAACTTTAATCTTCTTCTGGTGGAGCCATTCCTTTGTTGATTTGGATGTCAGCTTTGGGTCGTTGTCATGCTGAAAGATGAAGTTCCTCTTCATGTTCAGCTTTCTAGCAGAAGCCTGAAGGTTTTGTGCCAATATTGACTGGTATTTGGAACTGTTCATAATTCCCTCTAGCTTAACTAAGGCCCCAGTTCCAGCTGAAGAAAAACAGCCCCAAAGCATGATGCTGCCCCCACCATGCTTCACTGTGGGTATGGTGTTCTTTTGGTGATGTGCTGTGTTGTTTTTGCACTAAACATATCTTTTGGAATTATGGCCAAAAAGTTCAACCTTGGTTTCATCAGACCATGATACCTTTTCCCACATGCTTTTGGGAGACTTCAGATGTGTTTTTGCAAAATGTAGCCTGGCTTGGATGTTTTTCTCAGTAAGAAAAGGCTTCCGTCTTGCCACTCTACCCCATAGCCCAGACATATGAAGAATATGGGAGATTGTTGTCACATGTACCACACAGCCAGTACTTGCCAGATATTCCTGCAGCTCCATTAATGTTGCTGTAGGCCTCTTGGTAGCCTCCCAGACCAGTTTTCTTCTCGTCTTTTCATCAATTTTGGAGGGACATCCAGTTCTTGGTAATGTCACTGTTGTGCCATATATTCTCCACTTGATGATGACTGTCTTCACTGTGTTCCATGGTATATCTAATGCCTTGGAAATTCTTTTGTACCCTTCTCCTGACTGATACCTTTTAACAATGAGATCCCTCTGATGCTTTAGAAGCTCTCTGTGGACCATGGCTTTTGCTGTGGGATGCGACTAAGGCCTCATGCACACGACCGTTGTTTTATTCCTTGTCCGTTGTTCCGTTTTTCTTGATTTTCTGCGGACCCATTGACTTTCAATTAGTCCGTTGAAAACTCGACTAATGCACCGTTTGTCATCCGCGTCCGTGATCCGTGGTTCCAGTCCGTCCAAAAAATATAACGTGTCCTATTTTTTTCACGGAAAACGGTTCGCGGACCCATTCATGTCAATGGGACTGTGAAAAAACGCGGAGGCACACAAGATTGTCATCCGCGTCCGCGTCCGTTTTCTTCCTATCATTTGCATGGCAAACTTGACTTAGACTTTTTTTTACTTTCCTTCATGTCTGGTGATCCTCTAAAAATAAAGGAAGACACACGGAGCAAAAAAGGAAACGGATCATGGAACAACAGAACCCCATTTTGCGGAACGGAACACAACAACGGTCGTGTGCATGAGGCCTAAGAATATTTCAGGAAAGACCAAGTAGAGCAGCTGAACTTTATTTGGGGTTAATCTGAGGCACTTTAAATGATGGCGGGTGTATGCTGACACCTATTTAACATGGTTTTGAATGTGATTGCTTAATTCTGAACACAGCTACATCCCCAGTTATAAGAGGGTGAGCACACTTATGCAACCATATTATTTTATTTTTATATTTTTTCTTCCCTCCACCTAAAATATTTCAGTTTGTTTTTCAATTGAGTGGTACAGTTTATAGGTCACATTAAAGGTAGAAAAAGTTCTGAAATGATTTTTTACATCACAGAAACCTAACATTTTATCAGTGGTGTGTAGACTTTTTATATTATATATATTTGTGGTCCTGGCTATGGCGCGAAGCCTGGTATGCGAGTCTGAACCTAATATAACTAGGTGGCTAGTGGTGTGCCCTTAGCCGCGTGACGAGGGTAGGCCAAATAAAGGGGGCATACCTTGAAGGAGATGTATGAAGAAGGGCCGGGAGGGTGGGGCGAGAGAGGCGCTGACAAATCGTAAATCAAACACTTTTTACTGGTGTTTCTTTTGCTGACCAGACAGGCTTACCCTATAGACCTGGAAAGGAGGTTGGGAAAAGGGCCCTATGATGAATCCCTTCTGCAACTCGGCCTGCAGAAGAGAATCCACCGAGGCCAGGTCCTCCATGGCTGACACGAGCTTGGGTGTTTCCCATGAACCCCGGGGCAAGGTGACAAGACCGGTGTGGAATCCTATGGTAAACCCGGACTGCAGGAATTTGACGAAGCCGGGGTTGTGGTGGGGTTTGAGGAGGGAGACAAGAAGGGGGACATTGATGTCGGCTAGTCAGCTTTTTGCTGCGCACTGGGAGCAGGAGGATTGAGGATGGGCCCGAAAGCAGGTGGAACAGATGTGGAGCGCTTTACACTTGTTGTAATTGCAGAAGGTAGCGTTGTAATTGTTGCACAATTGATTTTTTCCTAGGAATACTATAGGGCGACCTAATTTATCCAGGAGCGGACCCGGCTTTTAGGAAGCTGAAGTGCTGGGCTGCTGTTTGGGCTGGGAGGTGACGTGTGAGTTTGGGCAGCAGTCGGACGCGTGCAGTACTGACTGGCAGTTGGAGCAATACGGGGACCTGAGACCAGCAAAGTGTCTACAGAAAAGCTCCGTATCTAAGGATGCCCAATTGGTGACATGCTGGAACTGGGCGTGGGCTGCGGCTGCCTTCGCCGAGAATGACCGATGATAGTCGTAGTAGGCGAATCCTCCGTATTTGTACCCGAGCTCCGTGACCCTGTATAGGTATGCATTAAGCTCCTCCCTTCTGGCTGGCTGTGCCGAGCAGATGATGTCCCGATACAGGCTGAACGCAAGCTCAAACTCTGGGATTAAGAGTTTTTTGTTGAGGCGAGTGTCTTTGGCCTTCAGTACCACAGACACATCGCCGCATGCGATGGTCCTGTTTTCCACGATATCATGAGTGGAAATGAGGACCGCCGCCAAATTGACATCCTTGCCTGCAAGTATATCTCTGCGCATGTTTTCGGGAACAAAAAAGGAAGGAGCAATCTCGGGGGCCCCGGAAAACCTACCTAGGGAAGAAGGCCGGGAAGTGGAAGGACCTGGGGAGGGACTGCTGGGAGCGGAAGGTGACGCGCCCCTACTTTCGACTGCCTGGAGTCTGGTATTTATGTCGCAGATGTAACTGGACAGGTTGTTGATTGTGGCGTGCAGTTGCGTTAGGGACAACTGGATGGTCGGCATGGAGACTTGCTCCGTGGACGCTGTGGATGGCTCCGGAAACAAAAGGCGATACAGTTCGGCCTTACGGGCTGTGGCCGAATGGCGTATCCCTCGCTTGTTTAGCTCGGCGATCATCTTGGGGATTGTCCAAGTCCGGTAGGATGAACGGCTTGCTTGCTCCGACACCGTGGACTCTACGGTTGACAGAGCGTCCTCGAGGTCGAAAACGCGAGACATGTTTTGAGCTGAAAAACGAAGAGGGACATGACGGAAGCTGACGGGGGATAATTGTGGGATGGGTGCGGACGGTGCTGCCGGAGAACGCTCGTAGCGAGGTGGGGGGTCTTACACCTGGCTGGCGACATGAGGACGCGTAGTCCCCTTGCTAGGCGTGATTGTCAACTTACCTTAATTCACCGGAGCCGTTTGCGCCGAGATTTAAAGGGACTTCACCTGAAAAGAACGGTATATGTTGCCACGATTGGTTATGGCAGAAGGCCGAAATAACGAATCGTGCTTTCTACTTACCTGGAAAAAGACTAATAAATCCTAACGGGTACCCACGGGTTAGCTTAGCACCTAAAAGAACAAGACCGTACATGTTGACTTCATGAACCATGACTGGGACGCGACCAGATGTTCATGGGATATGACAGTACTGGTGCCAGAAACGAAACTTGTGACTGCTGGGGAGGCGGGCACGGCGTGGAAGATGCGCGGAATGAGTGGAACCGGCAGCATGGAGAGGGTAATGGAGCATGGACCATGAACCATTGACTGATGGAAAGACTAGCAACAAGGGGTCTGCTGAGAGAAACGTGTACCAGGGCGATCCTGGGGGCCGGAGCCGGAGACATGTGAACAAGGGCAAGGAATGGTCCAGGGCGTACCTGGTAAGGATGACTGTTGGGAAACGTGGGATCTGGGCGTACCAGGACAGGAGGTTGGTGTGAGAATGCGTGGTGCGGCGCACCAGTGTGAAAAGAAATGGGTTGCGTGACCCGAGGAGAAGACAAAGAGAGAGGGATAGGACACAGGAAATAGAAACAACATATGGAAAGGAGGGAATACAGGGCGTACCTGTGGTGAGACGAGGAAAAGACCCCTGACAAATGGGGCGGGGGGTGGAACCTGAGAGACGCAGGCGGGAGGGATTCGACATACAAGAAAGATAGGAAAGTAATGTGAAGACCTCCTGCGGACAGTATCATTTTATTTTTTATTTTTTTCGGAGAGGTCTGCTGTGCTGGAATCAACATGCAGTTGGAAGCTGCTAATCAGCAGTGCTGGCCAGACTGGGACAAGAATGTTCATGGCAGGCATCCTGCGCATGATCATTCCGTGAGGAAAAGATATGATGCAGAGCATTTGGTAGGACCGCTGTACCGGTTTTGAGACAGAGCGAAAATCTTGTCGCGGCAGTAGCGGAACCTTCAAGCCGCTAGAGACTTCCCTCTGTCACAAAAAGCATGGCGGCCACCACTTCACCGAAATGAGTGATGGCAGCCATATGGACGCTTGCCGTGACAGCGGATGCCCGGGCAAGATCCAGAGTTGATGTAAGGATGCGACAACTCTAACTGGCGCCTGGCAGCGGGGTGAATGGGATGGAACACAACTGTTTATTAAGGCAGTCAGACACACTGTATAGCACCCATGACCCTGGCGCAACTACCAACCACTGGAACAAAAGTCGCACCAAAAGGGGTCCTCCCGGACCATGAAGACAGGCGTCCCCCTCAAGCAGTGCCCCACCCATCCACAGGTCGCATGCAGTACCGGCGGGCCGCAGGACAGGTGCAAGCCATGGACGAGCGTGGGCCCCCCCCCGAGTAGCCGCCAGGCATCCATGATCCCGGACAACCCGGCAGATGGGGCAGCATGAATGTATTCAGCCGGTGATCAGATTCAATGACGGGACAGCATGAGTTAATGGCTTCCTGAAAGGCAACTGTCACACGCCGATGCAACTGGTTAAGCTGCCGGACATAGCAGAACTGTGTGTGGCGTGGAACACCCAGCTCTGCTACATCTGAGGGTGCACCCCCCGCGTCATCACCCCTGTTGCGCAGAGCCCATGCTCAGGCCTGCATGCGATGCGGGCAGAGCCGGGGATGGAGGACAGAGCTGCATGGCGCGGGGGGACCCGTGTCTGGATGGGGGATCTGTTTCTCAACTCCCGAGGTACTGGGAGTACACCCGGAGAAGGTGGTGGCGGCTCCCGGCAACTTCCGGCTTGCCGTGCGGTGGTCACGTGATGCGCTCCACACTGGAGAGCATGACGGCGAGACGGAAGCGGCGGGAGAGGCAGACCGGCGAGCTGTGAAGTTACTGTTTGCGGGGAGGACAGGACAGGAGCTGGATGGGGGTGAATGGGACACCGGAGGGAGAGGCAGACTTACCTTGAAAGCGGCGGGTTCGCCGCACGTGCGGGCAGCTTGGCCGGAAGTGAGAATGACCGGTGCAACTCCTCCTACCAACGTGAGGCGACAGAGGACGAGCACCATGTGTGCTGGGCGGCGGGGCTTAAGAAGCCCCCTACGCCCCTCCCACAAAAGCAGGCTGAAATTCAGCCTGCTGGATATATATATTTATATATATATATATATATATATATTTATATATATACAGTACAGACCAAAAGTTTGGACACACCTTCTCATTCAAAGAGTTTTCTTTATTTTCATGACTATGAAAATTTTAGATTCACACTGAAGGCATCAAAACTATGAATTAACACGTGGAATTATATACATAACAAACAAGTGTGAAACAACTGAAAATATGTCATATTCTAGGTTCTAGGTTCTTCATTCTCTTGATGAGCTTCAAGAGGTAGTCCCCTGAAATGGTTTTCACTTCACAGGTGTGCCCTGTCAGTTTTAATAAGTAGGATTTCTTGCCTTATAAATGGGGTTGGGACCATCAGTTGCGTTGATGTCACGGCTGAGGATGGGGGAAATCCTCAGCCGTGTGCAGCCCGATGATGTTTAGGTTGCTTGGCCATGTAGACAGGATTAGGGAGCAGGTCACCTCCTAAGGCATCCCTAACCTGACCCTAGCTCCTAGTTACATGGGCCAACCTTGATGGTAGGAGGGCCCATGCTCCGGAACCTAAAAGTCCCTGCTGGCCCTCAAGATGACCCTCACCTAGGAGCTAAGTAAGACAAGCCCACTCCTCCTAGACACGGAGGAGCAGGAGTCTCAACGGCCAAGCTGCAGGAAAAGGGGAGACATAAACAGCACTATGGATATGGCAGGTGAACCAGAGTTCCACCTACCTGCCACAGCCTTGCTGACTGGATCCCTGTGTTAGCAGGGTGCAGAACATAAACGCATCCCCACACAGGGGCCCAGATCCATAGCTGCACAAAATCACATATAAAACATCACACAGACATCACACATAACTGGAAGTAACTAAAGCACAATATGGTTATGACATTTAAGGTTTATGACCACAGGGGTGGCTCTTACTGGCAGGTAATAAATACATGAGGCTGCTCTCAGCTAAGCATGGCTGAAGCAACCTGAAGGCCTGCAAAAGCAGTGAGGCTTTATAGGCCAAGAAGCCACACCCCACAGTCGGACACACCCAGTGATCACACACACTAGGAAGGGGATTAACCCTTCCAACACCAGGGAAGGGAAAACACCACTTAAAGGGAACGTGCACACAATAACATAAAACACAGTGCACACATCCACACATCACACACAAAACCGCATGCGCAGCGTAGCGAGCTGCATGGCACAGCTCAGCCTGCTACGCTGCCACATACATACTGTTGCCAGCGGCAACCACAGGTGAGGCCAATACCACAGCCCTCACCTGTGATTGAACACCAATGAAAACCGCTGACAACCGCATGCGGTTCAGGAGTCACGGTCATAGCCATGGCCGTGACACTTGAGGAGAAGTCAGGTGGATACGCAGCTGATAGTCATACTGAATAGACTGTTAGAATTTGTATTATGGCAAGAAAAAAGCAGCTAAGTAAAGAAAAACGAGTGGCCATCATTACTTTAAGAAATGAAGGTCAATCAGTCAGTCAAAAAATTGGGAAAACTTTGAAGGTAAGGGCTATTTGACCATGAAGGAAAGTGATGGAGTGCTGCGCCAGATGACCTGGCCTCCACAGTCACCGGACCTGAACCCAATCGAGATGGTTTGGGGTGAGCTGGACCGCAGAGTGAAGGCAAAAGGGCCAACAAGTGCTAAGCATCTCTGGTAACTCCTTCAAGACTGTTGGAAGACCATTTCAGGGGACTACCTCTTGAAGCTCATCAAGAGAATGCCAAGAGTGTGCAAAGCAGTAATCAAAGCAAAAGGTGGCTACTTTGAAGAACCTAGAATATGACATATTTTCAGTTGTTTCACACTTGTTTGCTGTGTATATACCGTATTTTTCGCCCCATAAGACGCACTTTTTCCTCCCCAAAAATGGGAGGAAAATGCCCCTGCATCTTATGGGGCGAATGCTGACAGTTTAACATCGCTGGATGCGATGTACGGAGCGGGGGCCGGGGGAGGGACTGGGAGGAGGAGCTGGGGGCCGGCAATAGCGGCGGGGCGGTGCGGTCACTGTACAATAGCCCCGCCCCACCACTCCGGTATTCTAATATAAAATGTATTATTGAATTAAAAGTTATTAAACATGCCCCCCTCACTCCTAATAGTACCGTATATCCTAATTGTTTCTGTATAATGCCGGCAGGCAGGCCGGGCGGGCGGCAGCGTAACTCCCTGATGTCACGTGCCTGCGCCGCCTCCTTTATGAATGAAGCAGGCGGCGCAGGCAAGTGACGTCAGTAAGTGAGGGACGCGCCGGCCGCCCGGCCCGCCTGCCGGCATTATACAGAAGCAATTAGGATATACGGTACTATTAGGAGTGAGGGGGGCATGTTTAATAACTTTTAATTCAATAATACATTTTATATTTGTATACTGGGGGGGCGGTGGGGGGGGCACACGGAATCTGTGGATGGCACAGTTAAGGGGTGGGGGTCTGTGGATGGCACTGTTATGGGCGGGGGGGTCTGTGGATGGCACTGTTATGGGGTGGGGGGTCTGTGGATGGCACATATATAACAGTGCCATCCACAGATCCCCCCCCGTAACAGTGCCAGCCACAGATCCCCCCCTGTAACAGTGTCGTCATCCACAGATCCCCCCATAAGTGTCCGTCATCCACAGATCCCCCCATAAGTGTCCGTCATCCACAGATCCCCCCATAAGTGTCCGTCATCCACAGATCCCCCCATAAGTGTCCGTCATCCACAGATCCCCCCATAAGTGTCCGTCATCCACAGATCTCCCCCATAACAGTGTCCGTCATCCACAGATTCTCCCATAACAGTGTCCGTTATCCACAGATCCCCCCATAACAGTGTCCGTCATCCACAGACCACCATTAGTTCCAAACCCACCAAAAGCACACCTTTTGGTTAAAACATATTTTTTTCTTATTTTCCTCCCCAAAAACCTAGGTGCGTCTTATGGGCCGGTGCGTCTTACAGGGCGAAAAATACGGTAATTCAACATGTGTTAATTCATAGTTTTGATGCCTTCATAGTCATGAAAATTAAGAAAACTCTTTGAATGAGAAGGTGTGTCCAAACTTTTGGTCGGTACTGTATATATATATATATATATATATATATATATATATTTCAAAAGTTTTAGGCAGGTGAAGCAAAAATGCTACAAAATAAGAATGTGTTCAAAAAAAGAAGTGTTTATAGTTTATTTTTATTAATAATTGGAATACAAAGTGAACGAACAAAAAAGAAATCTAAATCAAATCAATATCTGGTGGCAACAGTGATGCAAGGTGAAGGTTCCTTGCAAGTTTGGGGCTGCAATTCAGCAAATGAAGTTGGGGATTTGTTTAGGTTTAATGATGTTCTCAATGCTGAGAAATACAGGCAGATACTTATCCATCATGTGCAGCGAGCCCCTGAGCAGCCGGTGCAGAGGATAGAAGTGGTAGTAAATGCTGTAGCTTGCAGATCTTCTGTGGCCTAGGACCCTACAGTCTTCCTGGGGTAGCTATCTCCACAGACAAGCTATATCCTTAGTCCCAAGGCCCATGGAGCAGGAGCAGATGGATGTGCTCCCCTCACTCCAGGCTCGCTCAGCGCACTACCACTAAGCGGGGAGGAATGAATGGACAGTTTCATTTGTAACGCCAACCATAACTTATCATTCCTGAAGTTTACGGCAGATACATAAAACAATTTATAATAAACAATTGCAAATACCCTATCTGGGGTATTGCACATGCAGTACCATCAGGGAGGCATCTGATTGGTTGCAAATTTATTCTGCAGTAGTACAGTCGTGGCCAAAAGTTTTGAGAATTACATAAATATTGGAAAATGGAAAAGTTGCTGCTTAAGTTTTTATAATAGCAATTTGCGTATACTCCAGAATGTTATGAAGAGTGATCAGATGAATTGCATAGTCCTTCTTTGCCATGAAAATTAACTTAATCCCAAAAAAAACTTTCCACTGCATTTCATTGCTGTCATTAAAGGACCTGCTGAGATCATTTCAGTAATCGTCTTGGTAACTCCAGTGAGAATGTTGACGAGCACAAGGCTGGAGATCATTATGTCAGGCTGATTGGGTTAAAATGGCAGACTTGACATGTTAAAAGGAGGGTGATGCTTGAAATCATTGTTCTTCAATTGTTAACCATGGTGACCTGCAAAGAAACGCGTGCAGCCATCATTGCGTTGCATAAAAATGGCTTCACAGGCAAGGATATTGTGGCTACTAAGATTGCACCTCAATCAACAATTTATAGGATTATCAAGAACTTCAAAGAAAGAGGTTAAATTCTTGTTAAGAAGGCTTCAGGGCGTCCAAGAAAGTCCAGCAAGCGCCAGGATCGTCTCCTAAAGAGGATTCAGCTGCGGGATCGGAGTGCCACCAGTGCAGAGCTTGCTCAGGAATGGCAGCAGGCAGGTGTGAGCGCATCTGCACGCACAGCGAGGCGAAGACTTTTGGAAGATGGCCTGGTGTCAAGAAGGGCAGCAAAGAAGCCACTTCTCTCCAAAAAAAACATCAGGGACAGATTGATCTTCTGCAGAAAGTATGGTGAATGGACTGCTGAGGACTGGGGCAAAGTCATATTCTCTGATGAAGCCTCTTTCCGATTGTTTGGGGCATCTGGAAAAAGGCTTGTCCAGAGAAGAAAAGGTGAGCGCTACCATCAGTCCTGTGTCATGCCAACAGTAAAGCATCCTGAGACCATTCATGTGTGGGGTTGCTTCTCATCCAAGGGAGTGGGCTCACTCACAATTTTGCCCAAAAACACAGCCATGAATAAAGAATGGAACCAAAACACCCTCCAACAGCAACTTCTTCCAACAATCCAACAACAGTTTGCTGAAGAACAATGCATTTCCCAGCAAGATGGAGCACCATGCCATAAGGCAAAAGTGATAACTAAGTGGCTCGGGGACCAAAACATTGACATTTTGGGTCCATGGCCTGGAAACTCCCCAGATCTTAATCCCATCGAGAACTTGGTCAATCCTCAAGAGGCGGGTGGACAAACAAAAACCCACTAATTCTGACAAACTCCAAGAAGTGATTATGAAAGAATGGGTTGCTATCAGTCAGGAATTGGCCCAGAAGTTGATTGAGAGCATGCCCAGTCGAATTGCAGAGGTCCTGAAAAAGAAGGGCCAACACTGCAAATACTGACTCTTTGCATAAATGTCATGTAATTGTCGATAAAAGCTTTGAAACGTATGAAGTGCGTGTAATTATATTTCACTACATCACTGAAACAGCTGAAACAAAGATCTAAAAGCAGTTTAGCAGCAAACTTTGTGAAAACTAATATTTGTGTCATTCTCAAAACTTTTGGCCACGACTGTACAACCCTAAATTTACAGCCAATGTCTTTAAGAACTATCTTGAGCGTAAAGAAGAACATGGAGTCCTGAAAGTGATTATATGGCCCCCACAGAGCCCTGATCTCAACAGCATCAAGTCTGTCTGGGATTACATGAAGAGACAGAAGGATTTGAGCAAGCCTCCATCCACAGAAGATCTGTTTGATGCGCTTTAGATTTCTCTTTTGTTTAGTCACTTTGCTTTGATACAAATAAACTATTAAAGGGATTCTGTCACCTCCCCTAACCGAAAATCCGATTTTAAAGCATACATGTAGCACAGCTTACCTTGAATCGGCTGTGATCTTTCATCTTGTAATCCGTCCAGTAGTTTATGATAAAAACGACTTTTATGTTTATGTAAATTAGCCCTGAAGGTGCCCAGAGGGGCGTTTTGTTAGCTTTAGTGTGCCCAGTACCGCCCCTCTTACGGTGCCCAAAACGCCTTCCTTCCGACTGCCTAACCGCCCACAGCCTCTCATCCCTCTCCTCCCCCTCCCTCACGGCCGAACTAACTCTCGCGCAGGCGCAGTACCCACTGAGGGCTGCGCCAGTGCGATCTGCAGGAGACTGAGGGCAGGAGCTTCATCTTTGTCACTGGGCATGCGCCGAGCCCAGTGACGTCCGATGCTCGCTCTTCCCTCAGTCAGCCTGGTGAGGAAGCGCAGAGGATTGCCGATCGGATGCTGCACCCTGCGTATAATAATACCTATTTTCTCCAAAAAAATAAGGATTTCTTTCCAGGAGGGAGGGTGGGGAAAGAAATCGCTGGCTGGCTTAACTCTGGCAGGCAGACAGGCTGGAGAAAACGCAGGGTGCAGCAGCCGATCGGCAATCCTCTGCGCTTCCTCACCAGGCTGACTGAGGGAAGAGCGAGCATCGGACGTTACTGGGCTCGGCGCATGCCCAGTGACAAAGATGAAGCTCCTGCCCTCAGTCTCCTGCAGATCGCACTGGCGCAGCCCTCAGTGGGTACTGCGCCTGCGCGAGAGTTAGTTCGGCCATGAGGGAGGGGGAGGAGAGGGATGAGAGGCTGTGGGCGATTAGGCAGTCGGAAGGAAGGCGTTTTGGGCACCGTAAGAGGGGCGGTACTGGGCACACTAAAGCTAACAAAACGCCCCTCTGGGCACCTTCAGGGCTAATTTACATAAACATAAAAGTCATTTTTATCATAAACTACTGGACGGATTACAAGATAAAAGATCACAGCCGATTCAAGGTAAGCTGTGCTACATGTATGCTTTAAAATCGGATTTTCGGTTAGGGGAGGTGACAGAATCCCTTTAACACTTCTATTTTTGCAAGCACTTACATTGCAGCCTTTTTTTTATCTGCCTAAAACTTTTGCACAGTAGTGTGTGTATATATATATATATATATATATACACAAAAGCCCTAATACAACTCCAACAGCAAAATGAAAAATAAATAAATAAATAAATAGGTAATTTATGTAATGAAGCAATGCAACAATGAAAACAAATTACTGTGTAGTAGGCTGTGCCCTTAATGGGGTGTTCTGGTTACTAAAAGCTATCCGCTATATAACTGACTAGTACAGGACAGGCACTAAATAAGTGGTCAGACCCCCACCGACTCCTCTCTTGATGGAGCACAAGGTAAATATATGCGCCCTGTGTATGGGACTTCTGGAGATAACTGAGTACAGTTCTCCAGCAGTCCCACAGAGAATGAATGAAGTGACAGGGAGCAGGCTTGAGCCGCCGCTGCGTCAGGATGGGGGTAACATCAAAAATCATTTATCCTTCCCTATCCAATAGATTGGGGATAACTTTTAGTAATAAGAATATTAGCCCAATATCAGTGGTCTTCTGGGAGATGATTTTTAAAATCTGCACGCTGGAACAAAGTGAACAGAGTAGGAGGCTTTTATGGCTAATGGTATTTGCCTAGGTTTTCATAATCAGATGCTCCATGTGTTGATTATAGTAAAATTATGAGAAAAAGGCAATTTCTGAAATTTGCAGAGAACATGTATTTGAGTAATAGCATTGTTTGAAAAATCTCATTGTGTGCTCCATGTATTTTATGTAATGGGTGGTGTTATATCTCATACTTGCCATATATTCTCATCAAGGTCTGCATAAAATATTTACAATGTACAAAGGGCAGTTGAAGGGAAAATTTTCCGCAACACATATCTTGTATGAAAGTCAAACTATGATCACGATTTTACAAGAATAGATTATGGTTATGGAATTTTCCGCTGACAGCTAATTGCAAGAGATAATTCTCAGGAAATATATGAAATAAATAGTGGTAGGCGGAGGTGTATGAGTGAACAGAAGATAACGCTGACTGCCAGTAATGACCTTATACTTAACCTGTCTAAAATGTTCAAAATAGAGTAAGGTGCAATCCACAGCAAATATAGACGAAAAAATCATCCACAGACAGAAATAGTCTACCTACTGATGGGAATACGGGGGGAAGGGGTCAAAAAAACATTTTGTATGTGTACAGGATATCCAGACCAGGGAACCCGCTGTGAGCTGAATACGTGGGCAGCAGCTGCAGAAATCTTTCTCGTAGTTTTACTCAGTGTAAAACCTACGTTGCTTAGCTCACGTAGCATTGCCTAGCCTGGATACTAGAGGTGAGCGGAGTTCTTGAAAATTTGATTCCACCGAATTTTACAACAAAAAAAATCACTTTGTAATTAGTGGGCGCAATGATGGGGAACTCACCCCATCATTAAACAGGGTTTTTAATCCATGACGGCGTAGTGTGTTACTAATGGTAATCTTTGAGACTATGGTCCCACCTCTCAGACCATGTTCACACACCTTAGGTAGTCTAGTGGTAGGAGCCCATGCCACACTGAGATACCTTGACGGTGGTGCAAAAGGGCTCAGATGTGTTCCTGACATGAATACATTGGCTAAAGTCTCAGTTCTTAACATCAGCTTGAGGGATTAGCCAGTGTTGTCAGTTGCATATCATTGTGGTGCACCTTTCGCAGTGATTTATGACTATAGTGTCCCTTAATATAGAGAAAAAAAAGGTTTAGCACAAAAGTATCAAATAAAAGGGCTGTATCATTATTCTAAAAATTAAAGGGAACCTGTCACCTCAAAAATGCATCTACACTTGCCAGCAGTACCTCGTAGTAGCCCACAGTCTGGTAATAATCATATGTTTCATCCTGTTGTCCGATGCTGCGTAAGTTCAAAAAATGCAGTTTTATTCTCCATCAGCGCTATAGTGTCGGCCAGCTTGAAGTCAAGGGGGCAGCGGCATCCTTGCTTCAAGTCAAGGTAACCACGCCCCCTAACCGGCCCCTCTTGCCTGAGAGTGACAGCCTGCAGTGCGGCCACGATTCCTCAAGTCTCATGCATGCACATTGCGCCGCAGAAACCTGGCTAACAGCGGCAGCAGGAGATGGGATAGCGCATTACTACAGAGCGCACCGTGCATGCGCGAGACTTGGGGAATCGCGGCCGCACTGCAGGCTGTCACCCTCAGGCAAGAGGTGCTATCACTGTCATTGCATTATAGAGCTTAAAAAGGGGAAGGGGGGAGAAAGCAAAAATTAGAACATATTTGATTCATGCAGAATCGATTTGGAAACAAATTGAATTTTTTGAAAAATCTTCTGAATTAGGCTACTTGCATATCACCATTAGCAGGGTCCGGCAGGCTGTTCCCGGCAGAAGGACAGCCTGCCGGATCAGTACTAATGCCAGCCCATGTGTGCCGCCGGAAGTCCGCTTCGGCCCCATTAACTATAATGGGGACGGGTGGGAGATCTGGCTGCAGCACAGCAAACATGCCGAGAGGCGGCCTGACAAAAACTGCAGCATGCAGCATTATAGTGAATGGGGCCAGAGCAGCCTTCCGGTGGCAGACATGGGCTAGAGTTAGTACGGATCCAGCAGGCTGTTACGGCAGCCTAAGATGCAAAACTAATTTCAAGAAGTTTGCTCATCTCTAATATTAATATATATATACTGTATATATATATATGTGTGTGTATGTATGTCCGCTAAAGGAATCCGCACCGTTGCATTTACAATCACGAAATTTGGCACACAATAAGGTGTCCGGGAAGGTTTTAGACCGGGTCTCAGCTCTCTAGGACGCACTGTTCCTGAGATATTCCCAAAAAATGCATTAGCCAATAGAAGCCTGGTCACATGATCCTTATCAGCCAATAGAAGCTCGCAGGCCCTTAGTCTCCAAATACACACAGTTTTACACCAGGTTTCCATAAGAACCTAGCCATTTTTCTTCACTGCTGTAGGTCAGCTTTAAAGGGAACCTGTCACCTCCAAAAAACATCCCAAACCGGCAGCAGTACCTTAGAGTAGCCAGCAGCATGTTTGTAACGATCATTTTCTTCCTGCAGGTAGTTAAGCAAAAGCTGTAAAAACGATCTTTAATCCCCAGTGGGCTTCTCTAGCAGCCTCCGGACCGCCTAACGCAGGATTTCGTTCCGGAGGCAGCTGACTCAGGCACACTCATGCGCCGGCGCGTCATCTCGCGAGAGGCGAGATTTCCTGTGAACGTGCGCACACAGGCGCGCGCGTTCACAGGAACTGCAGGTAATCGAGTGGATCTGCAGCCTGCCAGCGGCGATCATTTGCTGGCAGGCTGTAGATCAGATTTTTTTTTAACCCCTTAAAGATATATTAGACGATGCTTTGATAACAGTGTTTAATATACCTGCTACCTGGTCCTCTGGTGGTCCCTTTTGCTTGCATCGACCACCAGAGGACACAGGCAGCTCTGTAAAGTAGCACCAAACACCACTACACTACACCCCCCCGTCACTTATTAACCCCTTATTAACCCCTGATCACCCCATATAGACTACCTGATCACCCCCCTGTCACTGATCACCCCCCTGTCATTGATCACCCCCCTGTCAGGCTCCATTCAGACGTCCGTATGTGTTTTGCGGATCCACGGATCCGCAAAACACATACGGACGTCTGAATGGAGCCTGACAGGGGGGTGATCAATGACAGGGGGGTGATCACCCCATATAGACTCCCTGATCACCCCCTGTCATTGATCACCCCCCTGTAAGGCTCCATTCAGACGTCAGTATGTGTTTTGCGGATCCGCGGACCCACAGATCCGCAAAACACATACGGACGTCTGAATGGAGCCTTACAGGGGGGTGATCACCTCATATAAACTCCCTGATCACCTCCCTGTCATTGATCACCCCCCTGTAAGGCTCCATTCAGACGTCAGTATGTGTTTTGCGGATCCGCGGACCCACGGATCCGCAAAACACATACGGACGTCTGAATGGAGCCTGACAGGGGGGTGATCACCCCATATAAACTCCCTGATCACCTCCCTGTCATTGATCACCCCCCTGTAAGGCTCCATTCAGACGTCAGTATGTGTTTTGCGGATCCGCGGACCCACGGATCCGCAAAACACATACGGACGTCTGAATGGAGCCTGACAGGGGGGTGATCAATGACAGGGGGGTGATCACCCCATATAGACTCCATGATCACCTCCCTGTCATTGATCACCCCCCTGTAAGGCTCCATTCAGACGTCAGTATGTGTTTTGCGGATCCGCGGACCCACGGATCCGCAAAACACATACGGACGTCTGAACGGAGCCTGACAGGGGGGTGATCAATGACAGGGGGGTGATCACCCCATATAGACTCCCTGATCACCCCCCTGTCATTGATCATTCCCCTGTAAGGCTCCATTCAGACGTCAGTATGTGTTTTGCGGATCCGCGGACACATGGATCCGCAAAACACATACGGACGTCTGAATGGAGCCTGACAGGGGGGTGATCAATGACAGGGGGGTGATCACCCTATATAGACTCCCTGATCACCCCCCTGTCATTGATCACCCCCCTGTAAGGCTCCATTCAGACTTCCGAATGTGTTTTGCGGATCCGCGGATCCACGGTTCCGCAAAACACATACGGATGTCTGAATGGAGCCTTACAGGGGGGTGATCACCCCATATAGACTCCCTGATCACCCCCCTATCATTGATCACCCCCCTGTAAGGCTCCATTCCGACGTCAGTATGTGTTTTGCGGATCCGCAAACCCATGGATCCGCAAAACACATACGGACGTCTGAATGGAGCCTGACAGGGGGGTGATCAATGACAGGGGGGGTGATCACATTGCCCAACTTCTCCTGAGTACGGCGATACCACATGTGTGACACTTTTTTGCAGCCAAGGTGGGCAAAAGGGCCCAAATTCCAAAGAGCACCTTTAGGATTTCACAGGGCATTTTTTACACATTTTTATTTCAAACTACTTCTCACGCATTAGGGCCCCTAAAATGCCAGGGCAGTATAACTACCCCACAAGTGACCCCATTTTGGAAAGAAGACACCCCAAGGTATTTCATGATGGGCATAGTGAATTCATGGAAGTTTTTATTTTTTGTCACAAGTTAGTGGAATATGGGACTTTGTAAGAAAAAAATTTAATAAAAATAAATCATCATTTTGTGACAAAAAATGAAAAGTTCTATGAACTCACTATGCCCATCAAAGAATACCTTAGGGTGTCTACTTTCTGAAATGGGGTCATTTGTGGGGTGTTTGTACTGTCTGGCCATTGTAGAACCTCAGGAAACATGACAGGTGCTCAGAAAGTCAGAGCTGCTTCAAAATGCAGAAATTCACATTTTTGTACCATAGTTTGTAAACGCTATAACTTTTACCCAAACCATTTTATTCTTACCCAAACATTTTTTTTTATCAAAGACATGTAGAACAATAAATTTAGAGAAAAATTTATATAGAAATGTATTTTTTTTTTGAAAAATTTTACAACTTAAAGTGAAAAATGACATTTTTTTGCAAAAATTTTGGTAAATTAATAACAAAAAATGTAAAAATGGCAGCAGCAATGAAATACCACCAAATGAAAGCTCTATTAGTGAGAACAAAAGGAGGTAAAATTCATTTGGGTGGTAAGTTGTATGACCGAGCAATAAACTGTGAAAGTAGTGTAGTGCAGAATTGTAAAAAGTGGTCTGGTCATTAAGGGGGTTTAAGCTAGGGGAGCTGAGGCGGCTAGTCAGGCTTGAAATCACGGAGGCAGCGGCCTCCTTACTTCAATGTACAGTAACCACGCCCCCTTGCCTGCCCCTTCGCTGTGACTGACAGCCGGCAGTTCGGCAAAGCCAGCTGAACTGTCTTGCATAAGCGCTGTCAATCACAGTGAAGGGGCAGGGAAGGGGGCGTGGTTACAGTGACTTGAAGCAAGGAGACCGCTGCCTCCGTGACTTCAAGCCTGCCGGAAAAGCGCGCCGGGCAGGGGATTAAAGATCATTTTTACAGCTTTGGCTTAACTACCTGCAGGAAGAAAATGATCGTTACAAACATTCTGCTGGCTACTCTAAGGTACTGCTGCCAGCTTGGGATGTTTTTAGGAGGTGACAGGTTCCCTTTAAAGGAAATCTGTCACCAGGATAATCGCTATTAAAGTAAAGCCATCGCCTAATAGCACTTAGTACCTTATTTCCAGATGTAACTTTGTTCCAGCAATAGATTTTTTTATCCTCTGAAAATCCAGTTTATTTGGTATGCAAATGAGCCAGTAAGGTGCCCAGAGGGGCGTCACTCTTGCAGGAAAGAGCCCAGGCACGCCCCCTGCCACAATGTGTCCACCCACCCCTCCTACATCACATTCAAGCCATAACTCTGCCCCCCTTTTCCCTGCTCCCAGCATGAGGGCGGGCTTGGACACTAGCAGGAGGTGTGCCTTGTCTCCTTCCTGCAAGAGTGACGCCCTCTGGGCAGCTTACTGGCTCATTTGCAGGTAGGGTGGCCATTCAGGCCACCCTCAAAAGACGGACTTAAAAATCCCGCCCCCAGGCTGGCTAAGCCATGCCCCCGACCCATTTGGGCCACGGCCCCTCCCACTCCGCAGCCGACAGGGATTGAAAAAATGAAGGTGAAAATCAACTTCTGTCAGCTGCAGGGGTGGGAGGGCGACTTTTTTCCTGCAGCTCATGCTCTGACAGCAAAGTGCTGCTGTCTTAGAGTGAGCTGTTCAAAAGTACAGGGAGTCTGAAAGCCGGACTGTCCTGCCTAAAACCGGACCTCTGGCTACCCTAGGGGCATGCTGCTGTGGAGGTCGTAATTAGGGGAAGGTCCGCTATGGAGGTCAGTGTTAAGGGGCAGATTGCTGTAGAGGCCACTGTTAAAGGGGCAGGGTGTTGTGGAAATCACTGTTAAGGAGACGGGGTACTGTGGAGGTCACTAATAAAAGGGGAGGCCACTGTGGAGGCCAATGTTAAAGGGGCGGGCACTGTGGAGGTCACTGTTAAGGGAAAAGGGGGACTGTGGAGGCCACTATTAAAGGGGCAGCGGGGTACTGGGAGGTCACTGTTAAGGCAGCGGGGTACTATGAGGTCGCTCTTAAGGGAGCAGAGTACTGTGGCAGTCACTCTTAAAGGGGCAGTCGCTGTGGCATTCTCTGTTAAGGGGTCCGGAAATGGTGGAGGTCACAGTTAAGGGGTCTGTAACCTATGTTCAGTGTTAAGGGGTGGGTGCTGTAGAGGTCACTATTAAGGGGACGGGCCCCTGTGGAGGTCACTGTCAAGGGGGTGGGGTGCTATGGAACTCACTGTTAAAGGGGCAGGCTGCTGCATGAAAGTCAAAGTTAAGGGGGCGGGCTGCTGTGGGTGTCCAATTTTAAGGAGACGCGGCATTGTGGGGGGTCAGTGTTAAGGGGTGGGGGGCTATGGAGGTTACTCTTAAGGGGGCGTAGTACTGTAGATGTCACTGTTATAGTGGATACTGTTATCTTTTAACGACACACACAAACAATAAATTAAATAGATGAAATATACCCATGAGAAGCAAGGTCCTTCAGCTAGTATATATATATATATATACACTCACCTAAAGAATTATTAGGAACACCATACTAATACGGTGTTGGACCCCCTTTTGCCTTCAGAACTGCCTTAATTCTACGTGGCATTGATTCAACAAGGTGCTGATAGCATTCTTTAGAAATGTTGGCCCATATTGATAGGATAGCATCTTGCAGTTGATGGAGATTTGTTTCGTGCACATCCAGGGCACGAAGCTCCCGTTCCACCACATCCCAAAGATGCTCTATTGGGTTGAGATCTGGTGACTGTGGGGGCCATTTTAGTACAGTGAACTCATTGTCATGTTCAAGAAACCAATTTGAAATGATTCGAGCTTTGTGACATGGTGCATTATCCTGCTGGAAGTAGCCATCAGAGGATGGGTACATGGTGGTCATAAAGGGATGGACATGGTCAGAAACAATGCTCAGGTAGCCCGTGGCATTTAAACGATGCCCAATTGGCACTAAGGGGCCTAAAGTGTGCCCAGAAAACATCCCCCACACCATTACACCACCACCACCAGCCTGCACAGTGGTAACAAGGCATGATGGATACATGTTCTCATTCTGTTTACGCCAAATTCGGACTCTACCATTTGAATGTCTCAACAGAAATCGAGACTCATCAGACCAGGCAACATTTTTCCAGTCTTCAACAGTCCAATTTTTGTGAGCTCGTGCAAATTGTAGCCTCTTTTTCCTGTTTGTAGTGGAGATGAGTGGTACCCGGTGGGGTCTTCTGCTGTTGTAGCCCGTCCACCTCAAGGTTGTGCGTGAAGGCTTCACAAATGCTTTGCTGCATACCTCGGTTGTAACGAGTGGTTATTTCAGTCAACGTTGCTCTTCTATCAGCTTGAATCAGTCGGCCCATTCTCCTCTGACCTCTAGCATCCACAAGGCATTTTCGCCCACAGGACTGCCGCATACTGGATGTTTTTCCCTTTTCACACCATTCTTTGTAAACCCTAGAAATGGTTGTGCGTGAAAATCCCAGTAACTGAGCAGATTGTGAAATACTCAGACCGGCCCGTCTGGCACCAACAAACATGCCACGCTCAAAATTGCTTAAATCACCCTTCTTTCCCATTCTGACATTCAGTTTGGAGTTCAGGAGATTGTCTTGACCAGGACCACACCCCTAAATGCATTGAAGCAACTGCCATGTGATTGGTTGACTAGATAATTGCATTAATGAGAAATAGAACAGGTGTTCCTAATAATTCTTTAGGTGAGTGTATATATATATATATATATATATATATATATATATTGTAGGAAGGCGTAAGGGTCTGTCATTGACGGAAGGCATGTGTCACCGAGGTTCCTGGCCTCGGTGAAGTAAGAGCCAGTATTTTCAGGTGTCAGCGGCAGCTAAAGCTGATTGACACTTTACTATTTTAGTATGGCTTTATAGCTGATCCAGGACGGCTCTTACTGGGAGTAGGCAAAGTGCTGTGTGGGTGACTACTCCCCACGTTCCAGGCCGGGTCTTGACTGGCCTATAAAAAATCCAGCCGGCAGTGTCAGCTGTAAGTGATTACCTCTCTGACAGAGGAGCTCTGGCAATTGCTGGTGTGGGAACTGAGCTCTGTGCTGGGTCGGAAAGCTGAGACCTGTGTGTTGGGAGTGCAGGCCACCAAAAGCCTGCATTTGGACTGCTGGAGGCAGAACCGCCGACAAGGTGACTTTTTTTATGCACAAACTTTCTACTCGGTGTGAACAAACACCAACCCTGCAAAGAGTGTTTTTGTTTGATCTTATGTGTGAATAAACACGGACATTTGAATTACGAACTTGTACTTTGCCTCTGTACTGCACACGCTTAACCCAACTACCAGAGAGAATCCCCACTATATATATATATATATATATATATATATATATATATTCAGTTCTGAGCTGATGGCACTGCTGAAGGTCTTTTGCTTTCAAACGGAAGTAAGCATGATGTGTCTTACATCTGCTACGTTGTGTTTTCAGCAAATGGAGTTTAGGATTTGGTCAGGATTAATTAACTCAATGCCATGAACTGAAGTAGCCGAGATCCCGTATTCGTGCAGTTTACAGCCGGGTATGTGCACTGTGATGTCCTCTGTGGGCATCGGAATCGCTCCCAGCAATACGCATGCACCAGCTAACGGCATTCTACTACAGATAGCTGGTGCATGGCCTGGCGGTGAACTGCAAACTCGGGTTCTCAGCCACTCAACAGGATGATGCAAGGGAATAACAGGGCAAGCCAGACAAGGGGCTAGGGAGGAGTTATGCATGCAGACGGCAGAGGGGCCTGGGCACCTACTGCCCAAACGCCGCCCCTGGGCACTTGCAAACCCTCTTTTGCATATCATTAAAACCGTGTTTTTTCTGCTTATGATCATCGGAAGAAAAGAACAAAGTTACTGTTTAAATATTTATTTGTGCTACAGCGTTATGTAAGCAGTGCAGAAGGTGAAATTTTGATGACAGTCTCTCTTTAAGAACTAACTTCAGCGTAAAAAATAAGAAGTCCTGGAAGTGATGATATGGGCCCCACGGGGGTCTGATCTGAACACCATCAAGTCCTTCTGGGATTACATGAAGAGACAGAAGGATTTGAGCAAGCCTACATCCAAAGATGATATATAGTTAGTTCTCCAAGATATTTGGAATGACCTCCCTGCCGAGTTTCTTCAAAAACTGTGTGCAAGTACATAGAAGAATTGATGCTGTTTTGAAGGTAAAGGGTGGTCACACCAAACATTGATTTAATTTACATTTCTCTTTTCTTCGTTCACTTAGCATTTTGCTAATTGATAAAAATAAACGAGTAACACTAAAACTTGAGCTGAGGACCAGAGCATTGCAGTAGACAGCAGGTGACTAACTGGTAAGTGTGTGTTATTTAATTATTGTATTACATTTGGAGTTTTATAATAAGTGGGATAACCCCTTTAAGGAATTTCTCATGTAGATTATGCCATATAATGGTAGATCCTTACCTATATATTCATAATAACTTTATTTGCACCTATTATAAAAGCCAGCTGGTGCAGTGGACCTGGAAACATGACAAGCGCCCAATGTTTGGGCGCTTGTCATGTTTCCAGGTCCACTGCACCAGCTGGCTATGTAGGTTTGGCTCTTGATATTTGACCCTATGTTGGTCTGTCTTTATCCTCATTTCTAGTGGTCTCACCTTACCTTACATTTGCTATATGTGATTCATTGTATTGCTTTTTATATGCTGGTTGATAACGCATACATACATATGTGGTGACCCAGTGGACCTGTGCGTGTCGGTTACATATATTTTATTGCATATCGCACTTTGTTCTATATTGTATACAATTTTTTAATGCGTGTGTGTTGTTGTGTCTAATAAACTTCATATTTACTTTTAATACTCTTTTATGGTTGGATGTGCATTTATGGGGTGGCTCTTTTGACTCACTCTTGGGTCGGATTATTTGTTATATGTAGTTCTTCCATCCTTTGCACTCCTTTAAGTATTTGGTGTGCCCCCTGTCTCTTTAAAGTCTTTCTGTATGGTGACATACAGTACTGACTAATCCTTGCCCAGGGGTTCAGAAACTTGTAAGGCCAGCCCTGGTGGTCTAGATACCGTAGCAGTTTCCCTCTCTTGCTGAGGGGAATGTACAGTATGTTGTTGTTCCTCATTAGCCCTGAACATTGGATGAAAACCTCCTACCTGGCTTTACGTTGCTATGTTTTTGTAGATACAGTAAAGCAAAGGAGGAAGCCATGAAGGTGAAGGACTCAGGATAAACATTGAGCTCCGTGTGAGAATGTCAGCGTGAGATGCTAGATATACAATGTATATTTCTCTGAGTCATCTTTACGGATATGGCATGCTGTGCTATTTTTGTCATTTTTAGAACACCCTGTGGCAGTGAACAAGATGTTCTGTAATTATGACGTGTAAAAAGATGTTCAGTAAGGAACATTATCACAGTTGAAGCTCTGGGGCAGCCTGCAAGCCTCCTGAAGGAGCAGTAGACACCTTGTCTTCTGATCATAAATACTGGAATGTGTTTAACCTTCTATTACATACCTGCAAAGGGCAATAACATATTACCATTTTCCCTAGGTTATACTTATGTCATAAATTAACAAAACACATGTTCATATAAAAATATATTGACTTTTAGTTTACTTTTAGTCTTTTCAACTCAGCATAACAATGAATGCTATCATATTAGAGACGTTAATAATTTTTATATCTAATTGCTTATGATGTCAATATTATATTGACACAATTCGTAATAATTCATTAATTGCTAATGCAATTTTGCAATTTAGGCAACAAGAATAGAAATAAACTGGAATAGTGCCAAATAAGATTACCAGTAATCCAACATGAAAGGTACTGAAATCTCCTTGTGAGGATCCAGCTAGTATGAGGTTTTTAAAACAATGTACCCTGGGATAAGTATGCAAAAGAGTTCTCCTCTAGAAGGAAGAAAACTTTCTTATCTGGTGCCACCCATAGGTAGCTACTTCATAATTCATACTCTAAACCTTATAAAGGGATTGGCAGATCTGGGACATTGATGGCATATCACTAAGATATGCCATCAATGGCAATGGATAGGAGGTCTACAGTCTTAGAAAACCACAAACATGTTAAACATTTGAAACATGTCAAATTAATGTGATAGTTTTCTATCGATTTTTTTTTAGCAGGTGAAACACATCGATTTAACATGTTTTGTCTCTATTAAAATGCAATGGAGGTAATGTGTTTTTTGTAATGCATTTTTGATGCTTTTTAAAACATAACACAAGGTTGGTTTCACACATAGCACTTTTAGAAAAAAAAAATGTTTCATCATAAGGGACATCATAAAACATTTAATGTGAAAATGGCTTAACCCTTTCATGACCAAGGGTCATTGATGCCCCAGTGTCCAGGTTAAAATTAACAAATCTGACATGTGTCACTTTATGTGGTAATAGCTTTGGAACACTTTTACTTATCCACGCCATTCTGAGATTGTTTTCTCGTGACACATTGTACTTCATGATAGTCATATATTTGAGTCAATATATTTCACCTTTATTTATGAAAAAATCCCAAATTTACCCAAAATTTAGAAAAATTCACAATTTTCCAAATTTCAATTTCTCTGCTTCTAAAACAGAAAGTGATACCTAATAAAATATTTATTAGTTAACATTCCCCATATGTCTACTTTATGTTGGCATCATTTTGGAAATGTCATTTTATTTTTTTAGGACGTTAGAAGGCTTAGAAGTTTAGAAGCAATTCTTACAATTTTTAAGAAAATTTCCAAAACCCACTTTTTAAGGACCAGTTCAGGTCTGAAGTCCCTTTGTGGGGCTTACATAGTGTAAACCCCCATAAATGACCCCATTATAGAAACTACAACCCTCAAGTTACTCAAAACTGATTTTACAAACTTTGTTAACCCTTTAGGCGTTCCACAAGAATTAAAGGAAAATGGAGATGAAATTTAAAAATTTCACTTTTTTGGCAGATTTTCCATTTTATATATTTTTTTTCTTTAACACATTGAGGGTTAACAGCCAAACAAAACTCAATATTTATTACCCTGATTCCGCGGTTTACAGAAACACCCCACATGTGGTCGTAAACTGCTGTACGGGCACACGGCAGGGCGCAGAAGGAAAGGAATGCCGTACGGTTTTTGGAAGGTAGATTGTGCTGGATTGGTTTTCTGAACGCCATATGTTTTTTATTTTTCTGCCGATCGTCTTGTGCAGGGGCTCGTTTTTTGCAGAAAGTGTTGAGGTTTTTATTGGTACCATTTTTGGGTACATAGGATTTTTTGATCATTCATTATTACACTTTATGGGGCAAGGTGACCCAAAAATTGGCTGTTTTGGAACAGTTTTCATTTATTTATTTTTACAGCGTTCATCTGAGGAGTTAGGTCATGTGATAGTTTTATAGAGAAGATCGTTACGGACGTGGCAATACCTAATATGTATACTTTTTCTTATTTATTTAAGTTTTACACAATGATAGCATTTCTGAAACCCAAAAAATGATGTTTTAGTGTCTCTATAGTCTGAGAGCCATAGCTTTTTTATTTTTTGGGCGATTGTCCTAAATAGGGTATCATTTTTTGCGGGACGAGGTGACGGTTTGATTGGTACTATTCTGGGGGTCATAAGCCTTTTTGATCGCTTGCTGTTGCATTTTTTGTGATGTAAGGTGACAAAAATAGCTTTTTTGGCACAGTTTTTTTAATTTTATTTTTTGGTGTTTATCGGACAGGGTCCATCATGTGATATATTTATAGAGACGATCGTTACGGACGCGGTGACACCTAATATGTGTATTTTATTTTATAATTTTTTTATAGGAAAAGGCAATGTCTTTTTTTATTTTCATTTTTATTTATTTATTTTTACTTTTATTATTTTCACTTTTTTATCAGTTCCCTCTTGGATCTTGAAGATCCAGTGGGGCTGATAGTTGTAGTATACTTTGCAATGCTCTTGCATTGCAAAGTATAATACTTCCAGATTGCCTGTAGGTGGCAGCACTGGACGCCTTTGCCATGGCAACCGGATGCTTTTGCAAAGCGTCCGGTTGCCATGGCAACCATCGGGTGCTGCAATCACAGCGCTGCAGCCCCGATGGTGGAGAGAGGGAGCTCCCTCCCTCTGTTAACCCCAAGGATGCCGCAACCGCAGCATCTATGGGGTTACAGGAGAGTGTCAGCATAGAGCTGACACTCTCTGCTGATGGCGGCGGCTCAGGAATGGAGCCGCCGCCATCACACACAGAATGGGGAATCGGGGGCAGCGCTGGAAGGGATTGGGGGGTACAGACTACAATGGGGCAGCCGCAGGAGGGGCGGCTAGAAAATTCATGCCGGGGGGCGGATCGCATGCCAGGAAGGAGATAGATGAGCAGGAAGGAGATCGGCACAGATCGGCGGCACAGACTAACCAATCGGATCGATTGCCGGCAAAGGGCCACTCTGATTGGCCCCTTGCTGGCATTACTAGACTGTATGGTGTCCGTGACAGCGGCAGTGCAGGGGCAGAAGCTTTAATCCAAGCGCTTTGCAGCGCTTGGATTAAAGAGCTGGCTTGACGTCTATACACGTGATAGCTGCACGGGGTATGTGCAGCTATCACGTATATATACAGATTGCGGTCGTGAAGAGGTTAATGTAGCTTAATGTATCATAATGTGCCTAAACCTAAATAAATTGCCTTGAAACTTTGCACAACCTAAGTTCCCAGCTTCCCAAAACTATCCTGGAAGCTTCATGGATTTTGGCTACCCACAAGGCAAATGAGTGACATTAAGCTTGTTTTTTGGGGAGCTTAATGTGGCTTAACGTACAAAAAACAACTCAGATGTATAGGAGCACAGGCTGACACTGGGTATTAGAGCAACAGCTGAATAGTGATAGCTATGAGATCTTCAGTAGGAGAAACACCAGACTTGCTCCTGAGCTCCATTTCAGTACCATGTACCTTCGGTAGACATCCAGGTTCTCTGGTCCTCCTCGTCAATCAGCATGTAAGGCCTCCTGTAGGCTTCAGTCCTAGTCAAACTTTTCCTACACTTGAGCATTCCCACCCTCAGACCGAACCTGGAGAGAGACTGAACTAAGACCTGGAAAAGATGGTAACCGCATAAATTTATAACCAGCCTTGGTAGTAGGGTGCACATGGGAAGGCTTACAACAATACAAAACGCAAAAAATCCCCAGCACACCTGCAGCTGGCCTGCAACAAAACAAATTACCCTGTCTAGCAGTATACATTAAAAGCTGAGGTTTTAGTTGCACAAACCTTTGGCCAAAAATATGTAGAAGCCACACTGCCACGGTCAAGGCACCTCTGTAAAGTGTGGTCTAAGCTCTATTTATATGAGTCTCCAAATGGGAGCATATTGATTCAGTCGATAAATTAAATGTAGGTGTACCCGGAGGTATCCTACTCCTCCTCACAAGTTGCAGGGACTCATTGGAGGCCCAGCAACCACAGATGCATGCTGGGATCCCCAATGCGCCACCACATCCAAGATAGACTAAGACCTGAGCCGGAGCTATGGCTGATTCTGCAGCTAGCTTTGTGGATAATCCTTTACATTTCTAATAGCCGCTGCACAAAAGGTAGTAGGGGCTATGCGAGACTAACGTCACTCAATAAGAGAACTTAGGTTGTGCAAATTTTGAAAGCAATTAATTGAGGTTTATGTACATTATGGTACATTAAGCTCTTTTTACAATAAGCTGTTCACATTAAATGTTTTAGGAAGGGAATAAAATAGTTTAATGTAAATACTTTTTGGTATGTTTTCTTAAATGACTTGTAGTATAGGAAGTTTGGGGGAAATTGGTTAAAATCTGAGTTGTTTTTTGTACGTTAATCCACATTAAGCTCCCCAAAAAACAAGCTTAATGTCACTCATTTGCCTTGTGGGTAAACAAAATACATGAAACCTCCAGGATAGGGTTGGGAAGCTGAGATCTTAGGTTGTGCAAAGTTTCAAGGCAATTGATTGAGGTTTAGGCACATTATGGTACTTTAAGCTCTTTTTACATTAAGCTAAATGTTTTCGAAAAGGAATAAAATAGTTTAATGTGAATAACTTTTGGTATGTTTTATCAAATGAGCCAAAATCTTCAGAATATGTAGGCATAGAGAGAATCTAGTAGGATGGGAAGTTTGGGGGAAATTGATTAACATCTGAGTTGTTTTTTGTACGTTAAGCCACATTAACCCCTTCCCGACTGCCATATGGCTATATACGTGCTAGCTGCACATACCCCGTGCAGCTAGCACATGTATAGACGTCATGGCAGTTCTTTAATCCAAACACTGCAAAACATTTGGATTAAAGCTTCTGCCCCTGCCCTGCTGCTGTCACGGACAGCATACAGTGCAGTAATGCCGGCAAGGGACCAATCAGAGTGGTCCCTTGCCAGCAATCGATCCGATTGGTTAGTCTGTGCAGACTAACCAATCGGATCGCGGCAGTGAAAAAGTGCCTGTTCCAGGCTCTGATCTGCACTCTGCAGATCAGAGCCTGAAATCAGGTAATGTGTCCTGGTGCACCCCGATCTGTGCCCCCCCTGAGCGCCTCCAACCCCCCAGTGAGCCCTGCCTCCGCCATCTGTCCCCGCCTGCCCCTGATGCGGTTCCCATCCATATCCATGAATCCTGCCCCTGATGCGGTCCCCCCCTCCCCCATCCATGCATCCTGCCCCCATCTGTGCCCTTTCAATGCTGGCCATACCCCCCCCCCCTTTCCAGTGCTGTCCCCTGCCCCCGATGCAGTCCCCCTGATGTGTTTGATGGCGGCGGCTCCATTCCTGAGCCGCCGCCATCAGCAGCGAGTGTCAGCTGTATGCTGACACTCTGCTGTAACCCCTTAGATGCCATGGCAGCAGCATCCATGGGGTTGATAGAGGGAGAGGGCTCCCTCTCTCAACCTTTGGGGCTGCCGCGATGCAACGGTGGCAATCCAAGTGAGACTTGATTAAAAAAAATATTAAAATAATAAAAGTAAAAATAAATAAATAAAAATGTAAATGAAAAAAATAAATGGCCTTTTCCTATAAAAAAATGAAAAAAATAAATAAAAATACACATATTAGGTATCAACGTGTCCGTAACGACTGACTCTATAAATATATCACATGATCGACCCCATCCGATAAACACCGTAAAAAAAAAGTATTTTTTGTTACCTTACATCACAAAAAGTGCAACACCAAGCGATCTAAAAGGCTTAGGTCAAACAAAATGGTACCAATAAAACTGTCACCTCATCCCGCAAAAAATTACACTATATAAGAAAATCGCTCAAAAAATAAAAAAACTATAGCTCTCAGAACATGGAGACACTAAAAAATCTTTTTTTTATTTCAAATATGCTATTATTGTGTTAAAGTGAAATAAATAAAAAAAAGTGTACATATTAGGTATCTCCGCTAACGTAACAACATGCTCGATAAAAATACCACATGACCTAACCCCTCAGGTGAACACCGTAAAAAATAATAATATAAAAACAGTGCCAAAAAAGCAATTTTTGTCACCTTACATCACACAAAGTGCAACACCAAGCGATCAAAAAGGCGTATGCCCCCCAAAATAGTACCTCATCCCGCAAAAAATTATACCCTATTTAAGACAATCTTCCAAAAAATTTAAAAGCTATGGCTCTCAGACTATGGAGACACTAAAACATCATTTTTTTGGTTTCAGAAATGCTATTATTGTGTAAAACTTTAATAAATAAGAAAAAGTATACATATTAGGTATTGCCACGTCCGTAATGATCTTATCTATAAAACTGCCACATGACCTAACCCCTCAGATGAACGCTGTAAAAAGAAATAAATAAAAACTGTTCCAAAACAGCCAATCTTTTGGTCACCTTGCCCCATAAAGTGTACTAATGAATGATCAAAAAATCCTATGTACCCAAAAATGATACCAAAAAAACCTCAACTCTTTCTGCAAAAAACGATCGGCAGAAAAATAAAAAAAATATGGCGTTCAGAAAATGGACACACAAAAACATAATTTATTTTTCAAAAATGCTTTACTATGTAAAACTGAAACAAACAAACAAAGTAGACATATTTGATATCATTGCGTCCGTAGCAACCTGCCCTATAAAAATAGCACATGATCTACCCTGACAGATGAATATTGTAAAAAAAAATTAAATAACAAAACGGTGCCAAAATAGCAATCCTTTAGTTACCTTGCCTCACAAAAAACTTAATATAGATCAATTAAAAATCATATGTACCCCAAATTAGTACCAATAAAACTGGCACCCCTATTTTTCCAAATAGGGTCACTTTTTGGGAGTTTCTACTGTAAGGTTGCATAAGGGGGGCTTTAAATGGGACATGGTGTCTAAAACCAGTCCAGCAAAATCTGCCTTCCAAAAACCATGCAGCAGTCCTTTCCTTCTGCTCCCTGTCGTGCGACTTTACATCAGTTTACGACCACATGTGGGGTGTTTTTGTAAATCGCAGAACCAGGGTAATAAATATTGAGTTTTGTTTGGCTGTTAACCCTCAATGTGTTAAAGAATTTTTTTTTAATAAAATGGAAAATCTGCTAAAAAAGTGAAATTTTGAAATGTTATCTCTATTTTCTTTTAATTCTTGTGGAACACCTAAAGGATTATCAAAGTTTGTAAAATCAGTTTTGAGTAACTTGAGGGGTGTAGTTTCTACAATGGGATCATTTATGGGGGGTTTCCAATATGTAAGCCTCACAAAGTGACTTCAGACCTGAACTGGTCATTAAAAAGTGGGTATTGGAAATTTTCTTAAACATTTTAAGAATTGCTTCTAAACTTCTAAGCCCTTGATGCCAACATAAAGTATACATATGGGGAATTTTAAGTAATAAATATTTTATGAGGTATCAATTTCTGTTTTATAAGCAGAGAGATAGAAATGTTGAAAATTGCGAATTTGTAAAAATTTTGGTAAATTTGGGATTTTTTCATAAATAAAGGTGAAATATATTGACTCAAATTTATGACTATCATGAAGTACAATGTGTTACGAGAAAATAGTCAGAATGGCTTGGATAAATAAAAGTTTTCTAAATCTATTACCAAATAAAGTGACGCATGTCAGATTTGTAAATTTTGACCTGGACACTGGGGCATCAATTACCCTTGGTCATGAAAGGGTTAAGCTCCCCAAAAAAGAAGCTTAATGTCACTCATTTGCCTTGTGGGTAGCCAAAATGAAACTTCCAGGATAGGTTTGGTAAGCTGAGATTTTAGGTTGTGCAAAGTTTCAAGAATTGATTGAGGTTTAGGCACATTATGGTACATTAAGCTACATTAAGCCATTTTCACATTAAATGTTTTAGGATGTCCCCATCAGAATTATCAGGAGGCCTGAAAAGAGACTACTGCCATCATACATAGTGTGGAGACACAAAGGATCAACACCAGGTGTCATAGTGTGAGGAGCCATTAGCTACCACAGCTGATCCCATATGGTTTTCGTGGAGGGAACATTTGGTATGTCCAGGACATGGTGGAACCAGTCCTACTGCCTTTTTTGACTCAGCATGCAGAGGTGGAGTTCCAACAAGAGAACACCCTACCACACACTGCCTGCACTACACAACATGCTCTTCAGGGTATAGAGAGGCTCCTCTGGCCCCTATCAAAATCAAATGGGACTGGATGAGGTGACAGATCTCCCATGCACAGCAGCCAACAACTGCCTTGGCTGAACTACGGATCCAGGTTGAAAGAGCTTGGAATTACATACCACTGGAGGATATCCACCATCTGTATGACCATTACCATGCCACAGTGGCAGCCTGTATCACAGCAAGGGGGGGATCCCATCCAGTATTAATGTCACCCTGCATGTCACCCTGCTGAAAACTCAAAACCACCTTGGTTGTGGGATCATTGACTGTTTTTCTTCTTTCCATTTTTTTTTGTGAAATAAAAGATTGCATGGTGTTTTTTTAGAAGACAAGAAAACACCAAAAAAACTTTCTACAATGGAAACCTAACATTTCCGCAATAAAATAGGAACAATTTGTACTGTAATTATTCAGCAGTTCAACTTGAGACCAATGTATATGGCTAAATAAGTCCAGGTAGACTTTTATAACTTAATAAAACTTAAATGCAATGTGTAATGGGTTAAAGTAGACAGATTCTCAACACTGGGCTGTGCAGCTTTTCAAGATGTGATGAGTCAAAAGTTAGCAATGTGTTACAAAAATGTTACCAATTTGGTATGCACCATCTGAGGAGGTTTAAACTCGTAAAACTTGTGATTCTTGGCTGAGATACTTTGACTTTGCACAGTTCTGGCTTTTTGTCTGTATAGATTTGACATCTTCACAAGGAGTAATTTAACCCATTTATAGAGACCTGGGCAGTAATCCCCTCTACTCTTTGCCAAGCGCTCATATGATACATCCATGAGTCATGTGCCTGTGTTTGTATACTCCGGTGTTTCCCAAATCCCTTTCTTAAATCTTATACAGAACAGTTATTACTATTCTCAGCTAATAAAGCAGCGTCAAAGGCAGCTAGGATGATAATTATTCCTCCGGGGATATTAAAGGGGTATATGCTGGTAATAAATTATTCTCTGTCCATTGGATATGGGATCATTTGTTATTACCAGAATGTCCACTTCTATGGCTTCTCGGAGTGGTGGATGAGCATGCGCAGTACCACCCCATTCACCATGTATGGGACTGATGGAAATAGCTGAGTTTATTCTGAGTTTTGTATCAGTTCCATAGCTCAACCACTGCTCAGTTCAAACTATACTGATCTAGCAGTTATCAAGTGGACAGAGGATACTGTAACTTACTATTGCCAGAATGTACCTTTAAGAGACCCATGACTATAATATAGGTGGAGAAGGGTAATTTATGTATAAATAATAATTATTATTCTTCAGTTTTCAAACCAACACCTGGATCTGAATACCTTTGTAATTGCATGTAATTAAAAATGTCGTTTAGCCACTGAGTTATTCAAAAAATGTATCTTTATATCACCTACTGTTTGTCTTTTCTTATTTGTCTGTCCACCTCACTGAGGTGGACACACATGCTCAGTTCCATCCTTCAACTGACCTGAGCTGCAGCAGAAAGGATGCACCCCCTGAACTTCAGCATAAAAGGCCACTGTTTGTGCATGCTGGAAGTCTAGTTTGCAGTTCTAGTACATGTGATGTGTGGTCACTAGCTCACATCCACTGCGCACAGAAAGAAGAGGAGAATCAGCTTCCTAACATTCTCTTACTCACTCAGAAGCAGCCACAAGATCATGGATGACATTACAGAGAAGTACTAGGGCTACTTTCACATTTGCGGCACAGCTTTCTGTGGAGTTTTCCAGATCTGGAATTGTTGGATACTACTGGAATGCCTGCAAGCCCTATTAATTATAATACGGTCTGGTGGAGATCTGGCCACAACCCGGCAAGTATGTCGAGAGTTGGCAGGACAGAAAACGCTGTGCACAACGGTTTTATCTGGCCAATTCCCAGCATTCTATGCCGGAACAGCTTGCCGGAATGCTGTACCACATATATTAAAGTAGCCTTACCTGTGTGTTCTCCCCGTGTTTGTAGTTCCTCCCAAACTTCAAAGACATACTGATAGGGAATTTAGTTTGTAAGCCCCACTGGGGACAGTAAGTACCTTTTGTGTCACCCGCACTTCCTCATAGATTGGGCCCTCACTCCTAGTGTTTCAGTTTGTATATTTGCGAGTAACTTTGTGATGTCTTTTGTTTTGTACATGAACCCTCTGAATTGTAAAGCACTGTGGAATATGGTGGCGCTATATAAATAAAGATGATTATTATAGTGTCTGTACAGCACTGGAGAATGTCAGCACTATAAGTGAATAAAATAAATTTAAAAATGTTTATTTATTTTTTTAAACGTTATCGAACAAGGAATTTGTGCTTTCAACTATCCAGCTACTCTCATATCTGCAGCATGTATTCTGGCAGGCTGTTCCAACAGAGAAGAGCCTGACAGAATTCTCCGGTTCCAGCACTTCCGGATGCATCCGGAATGCCCTCCGGCCCCATTAAGTATAATGGGTCGAGCAGGGATTCTGCTGCAATCCAGCAAAGATGCCAAGAATCGGCTAGACACAAACCACTGCACTCTGTGGCTTGTGACCGGCCGATTCCCGGCATTCCCTGCCGAAACTGGTGGCCGATTCCCAATGCCGCAGATATGAAAGTAGAGAAAGCAAGAGATTGAGGGGGCCCCCTGTAAGGAAATATCCTTATCTTTCCCTTATTGTACCTGAGGTACAAGACTTCGGGACATCATGAGGGGTACCTTACCAAATGGTGTTGTGCAAGGCTAGGCACAACACTAGCGGTGCTGCCGTGCTGAGGTCCGGACACTGCAGGATGCCGGAATGTACTGAAGACATGAACGCTCTGCCAGAGGCAGAAAAAAAATTAATGTGCTGCACCAGAGGAGTTCGAAGGGAGTATCAATTTAAAGATACATAAAAAGGCAAGCTACATGTTTCGGTTACAGTCTGCCACCTTCATCAGGCTGCAGATGTGAAAGTAGCCCAATAGTACCATCCTCTGACAAAAAGCTGATCACAGTATGTTCTGGTGCTCTGACCCTAGCAATCAGCTATATTCTGTGGATAACACTGGCAGCAAGTATATAATTTCCATGCAGCGTCACCATATGCACAGTAGAGGATTACACATTTTACAATAAAATTAATGGTCTGTTTATGTCATGCATGGATGTGGCAATGTGAAAGATGCTCTTTGCAGTTCCTCTGGCTATTAGATAAAAATCCTGACCGGAGGACCTCCCTTCTATTATTTTCAAATTTGGTAATTGAAAATGGGATTAGTTAAACCACACACCTCACCCTCAGGGGCGGATTAAGTGCATGATAGGCCCGGGGCTGTCTACCCAACTTGGGCCCCTCCCTCCATTTTAGTTTAGTTTTTTTTGTATGAAGAGGCTGCGGTGCTTCATGAGCGCCACAGTCTCTTCCTAGGCCATATGACATCTTCAGACTAAAAAAAATACCCCAAATTGGGTCCTAAACTGAAAAATTTGGTCGCCAAATTTAAAATACATATAATTATAATAAAAAAGACATGGAGGCAGGGCCGGATTAAGAGCATCATGGGCCTGGTGCTGAGGATTTTGCTGGGCCTTTTTATGGAACTGCACTCAGTGTCTTAATTACATATATATTTTATCGATACCATTAAAGTATTTTGTTCCTGCAACTACCCCTTCATTTGGCGTCTATCTTGGCAACATGGAGGGGGACCACGGGAGGGGGACCCTGAGGGTGAGGCACCCTCAGGGCACTATAGTGTCAGGAAAACCGCTTTGTTTTCCTGACACTATAGTGATCATTTAACATGACTATGAAGATTACTGTTTTCTAGCTGCTGTGGACTGTGGACAACAGTAGCTCGAAACAGTAATTTTCATAGAGCTCTGTTATGATTTATGGACACAGCACTCAGCATGCTTAGCCAGTCAGATAGAAGGCTGGCTAAGCATGCTGAGAGCTGTGTCTAAATAACATAACACATTAAAGGGATTCTGTCACCAGGTTTCACCCCTGTCAGCTAAAAATATGCTGATGTTCAGGGCGTCTTCACGATTCCTAATGTGGGCTTATAAATGTCATCTGTGGGCTTATTTAGCTAAAAAACAGCTTTTACTAACCTGTCAGTCAAACAAATAAGGTGCCCAAGGGGATGTTAATGGATGCAAGGTGCCGGCCGCACCCACCGCCGTTCGTGCCCAGCGCCGCCTTTCCAGACTTCTGCGCCGCCTCCTAATCCTCTGTGCCGCCTCTCGCTCTCCCTCCCTCCCCCCTCCTCCTGCTGTAAGATCCGTTTGACGTTGACACAATATGGTGCAATTTCAAACGGATCCGTCCCCAATTGACTTTCAATGTAAAGTCAGGAGTTAATATACCATAGGATCGGAGTTTTCTCCAATCCGATGGTATATTTTAACTTGAAGCGTCCCCATCACCATGGGAACGCCTCTATGTTAGAATATACCATCGGATTGGAGTTACATTGTGAAACTCAGATCCGACAGTATATTCTAACACAGAGGTGTTCCCATAGTGATGGGGATGCTTCTAGTTAGAATATACTACGAACTGTGTACATGACGGGCCCCCTGCTGCCTGATCAGCACAATTAACCCTTCAGGTGCCGCACCTGATGGGGTTAATTGTGGGTATCATAGCCCCCTGTAAGAGATCAGGGGCTGCCAGACCCCCCTCCCTCCCCAGTTTGAATATCATTGGTGGCCAGTGTGCGCCCTCCCCCGGCCCCCCCTCTATTGTAATATCATTGGTGACCAGTGTGCGACCTCTGTCGGCCCCCCTCCCTCCCTTTTTTTGTAATATCATTGGTGGCCAGCGTGCGGCCCCCCCCTCCCTCTATTGTAATATCATTGGTGGCCAGTGTGCGGCCCCCTCCGGCCCCCCCTCTATTGTATTAATATCATTGGTGGCCAGTGTGCGGCCTCCCCTCTCCCCCCCCCCCCCGGATTATTGGTGGCAGCGGAGAGTTCCGATCGGAGTCCCAGTTTAATCGCTGGGGCTCCGATCGGTAACCATGGCAACCAGGACGCTACTGCAGGCCTGGTTGCCATGGTTACTTAGCAATATTACAATATTAGAAGCATCATACTTACCTGCTGCGCTGTCTGTGACCGGCTGGGAGCTCCTCCTACTGGTAAGTGACAGGTCTGTGCGGCGCATTGCTTAATGATCTGTCACTTAAAAGTAGGAGGAGCTCCCGGCCGGTCACAGACTGCGCAGCAGGTAAGTATGATGCTTCTAATATTGTAATATTGCTAAGTAACCATGGCAACCAGGCCTGCAATAGCGTCCTGGTTGCCATGGTTACCGATCAGAGCCCCAGCGATTAAACTGGGACTCCGATCGGAACTCTCCCCTGCCACCAATGATCGGGGGGGGGGGGGAGAGGGGAGGCCGCACACTGGCCACCAATGATATTAATACAATAGAGGGGGGCCGGGGGGGACGCACACTGGCCACCAATGATATTCTAACTGGGGAGGCAGGGGGGTCTGCCCCCTGCTGCCTGGCAGCCCCTGATCTCTTATAGGGGGCTATGATATGCACAATTAACACCTCAGGGGTTAATTGTGCGGATCACAGCCCCCTGTAAGAGATCGGATGCTGCCAGGCAGCAGGGGGCAGTCATGTACACAGTTTGTAGTATATTCTAACTAGAAGTGTCCCCATCACTATGGGAACGCCTCTGTGTTAGAATATACTGTCGGATATGAGTTTTCACAAAGTGAAAACTCATCTCTGAAAAAGCTTTTATGCAGATAGATCTTCGGATCCGTCTGTATGAAAGCAACCTACGGCCACGGATCACGGACGCGGATGCCAATCTTGTGTGCATCCGTGTTCTTTCACGGACCCATTGACTTGAATGGGTCCGTGAACCGTTGTCCGTCAAAAAAATAGGACAGGTCATATTTTTTTGACGGACAGGAAACACGGATCACAGATGCGACTGCAAAACGGTGCATTTTCCGATTTTTCCACGGACCCATTGAAAGTCAATGGGTCAGCGAAAAAAAACCGAAAAACGGCACAACGGCCACGGATGCACACAACGGTCGTGTGCATGAGGCCTTAGAGTCATTTATCAAACTGGTGTAAAGTAGAACTGGATTTCCAAAAGAGCTGTCAAATATGAAAGGTGGCATCTGATTGGCTGCTATGGGTAACTAAGCCAGTTCTGCTTTACACCAGTTTGATAAATTACCCCAAAAGTTCCTATAATGTCCACAGCAGCTATAATGTCCCCTAGAGTGCCCCGAGTAATAATACCACCCTCTATTGTGCTCCAGGCAATAATCCCTGTATAGTGTCCCCAAAAATAATAGAATTGCCCCTACAGTGCCTCCCCAATAGTAATATCCCCATATAGTAATTTCCACCACACTGCCCCCACATAGTAATTTCCACCACACTGTCCCCACATAGCAATTTCCCCACACTGTCCCCACACAATAGTTTTCCCCATACTGCCCCACACAATAGTTTCCCCCACATAGTAATTTGCCCCCACATAGAAATTACCCCACACTGTCCCCACATAGAAATTACCCTACACTGTCCCCACATTGCAATTTCCCCCACACTGCCCCCACATAGTAATTTTCCCCCACACTGCCCCATATAGTAATTTGCCCCCACATAGTAGTCCCTCCCATAATAATTTGTCCCCACACTGCCCCATATAGTAATTTGCCCCCACATAGTATTCCCTCCCATAATAATTTGGCCCCACAGCCCCCACATTCTCCCCCCTCATGTACTCGATGTCTCTTAATATGTCCTACTGTTTGTCCCCCACCCCCCACATGTCCCCCAAAGTAGGCACATGAAATAAATAAAAAAATATGAAAAAAAATGAAAAGCTAAATACTCACCTATGTCCAGGGCCAGGCGCTTGCTCGCAGAGGAAGGCGGGATGAGGCAGTGCTAAGTCCCAGCACAGACGCGCGATGACTTCATCACGCACGCCTGCGCCGTGATTTCACTACCGCATAGGCCTCAGGCCTGCTAGGCCTGAAGCCTATGGCGGTGATCGGCGACGGGACAGGGAGCTATGCGCTCCCGTGCCCCGCCGCAGTATGTGGGCGTTCGGGTCGGCGTTGGGCCCCCCAGCGGTGCTGGGCCCGGGGCTGTCGACCTGAACGTCCCTATTGTAATCCGCCACTGTTCACCCTTTATAAGGTTGAAATGTTTCTGTGCTTGTAGGGGTTTAACAGGATGAGTAAAACATGGCTGTTTTCTTCCAGGAAGTGTTCAACTCCTATCCACAGGTTGTGTGTGGTATTGCAGTATGATCCAATGGTTGGGGCTACATGGTGAACAGGGCTGAAGTACCTATTGCATGACCAAGGATTGCAATGTAGCAGTCCAGCAATAGAAGAGAATTGAGTCACAGTACGATTTACAAGTTGCAAGGACCATAACCCTAGAATTGCAAAAAAATTCAGCAGGGTTTGTTTTTTGTGATTCTGGAGTCGTGGTTGCACTAGCTTGTTTTATTGTTGTATTTTGGCCCCTTTCAATTCTATGACTGTACTGCTACACTGCGATCTTTGGTCACGTGATGGGTGTCACAGCCAAGATCGCTGTGTAGCCCCAGCCTCATGGAGCTCAGCTGTAAGACCACACACAACCAGTGGACAGGTGTGGTGTAGGTCCTGGAAGAAAGCAGTCATGTTTTGTTTTATTATTATCTTCTACAAACTCTTTATAATTTTCTGCAGTTTTACTATGAATCTATCAGACTAGTGATTATGATTCACATACAAGTGTTCTAATTAACATATCAAAGAGTAATTTCAGTGAACCCTGAAACCACAATCTGATTAGTGCTGGTTAAACTGAGGTGTGAAGTTTAAGGGATTTACTTGTCTTCACCCCTGTATAGAAATCTGATGTTTGCTGTAGGAAGTCCCAAGGTCACAATCCATGGAGTAGTCCTCGATTGCCAAATGTGGCACTGAAAGGTCAGGAACTAAACCAGGGTCCATAAATAGGAAGGGAAGCAGGAGGTGTCAGCCTCACAGATAATTCAGAAGCATTGCCACAGGTAAGCCAAAGGTCCAATCCAGAGAAACACCACAGTGCAAGGTATCCTAGGCAATTAACCAGTATGAGGTCAGGGATGAAGATGAAGTTATAATCCAGGAATCACCACAAGTACCAGGCAGACAAAATAGAACATTATGGCAAAGACAAGGTCAGGAGACAATATTAGTCTGTATAGTATAATGCACTATAGTAAACAGACAGGAGCCTGGAAAGGTTTGTACCTGGCAATGAGTATGAAGACCAGCTGTGCTTAAAGGGTTACTCATTTTTCAAAAAACTTTTTATATGTCATAGAGACATATCAAAAGTTTACATTGTGGAGGTCTGAGCGCTGAGACCCCCACCATTCCCTAGAACAAGGAGAGAAGCGTGTGTTCTCTCTCCTCACTGTTGAGGACAGAACCGAGATGGGCCCATAGACTTCTATTGAGCCTGTCTCGTGCAGCAAGGAGAGCGAGCGCGATCAGCGCGTGCTTCTCTCCCCTTGTATTAGAGACGGGTGAGGGTCTCAGATCTAAACTTTTGATGTATACTTGCAGTGAAGTCAGCAATGACAGACTCTCAGACTTCAGGGATTAAAAGTGCAAATGGTGCTTTATTTTTCATCTAGCACAACACAATACAGGGCATCCAAGTTAACAATCACTTGTGTGGAACCACAGCACATAAAGCAAAACACAAAACATGAAATAAACTCCTGCCCATCTGGGCACTAACCTGCCCATCTGGGCACAAACTTCTCTCTCTCACCTATGCCTTCAGCATGTCGGGGGATCTGGTTTTGCATAGCCTAAAGGTAAAACAGCCACCATGCTCTGACACTAACTGAGGCTTCTATTTATTCCCCTGTAACGATCACAGTAGATACACCTGGGATCTCCGCAGGCAAGGGTGTATAGCTGTATATGGTATACAGATGGCTCACTGTGGATAACCGTGACTGCTGCTCAAGGTTAAAAGAAACACCCCTTGTTCTTGATTTTATGTAGTTGGGAAATTGACCTGGCATTCAAAACATTTTGAGGATATGTGGAAACATACAAATTTATTAAACAATAAAACCGCAATATACCTAGGCGATATACATCCTGTTCATATACATCAATAATAAAACTTTATCACTATAAAATGTTAAAAACACATCAATTGTTCGCACTGTAATAGGAATACTATTTAGGTTCTCTATTTGTGTAGAGACATGTTTGCATAGATAGAAATCCCGATGGCAATTGCCATGTAGTCAGTCCATACATATAGGGCTTTTGGTCTCTGTATGGGGGGGGACACAGTTCCTACGTGGTCCCAAACTTTCAGAGTTGGTAGGTTCACCCGTCTATAGAGGATATAGTGTACACATTTAGTACTCACGGTACGTTGCGCTGATCAAGGAAAGCTTTTTTACGTGTAGAGATTCTTTCAGTTGCGTCCCACAGCTCCACCACGCTCCAGCCTTGTAGGTTTCGATTTGCAGCGTCTTTCGGGACCTCGTCCCAATTCTCGTGAGATTTGGTCCGTCTATGCGCTTCGTAGGTAAAGCGAAATGAACTTTCTTGACGGTGAGATTTAATACATGGCCATGTACAGTATATTGCATATTTGCTTCACACACAGGTATTCCGACCAGACGCGTTTCGAGATGGCTTATCTCTTCCTCAGTGGGTCACCTGTGGTCTCAAACATCTCAACTTTTATGTGCTCTTCATCAGTGCTTAATTGTTCCCATCGGGTTTGACATGTGTTCGTGATTATATTCGGTGGTTGGGGATTTGGGAATATCCGATTTTTGCATAGTCTCTAGTAATATGCATAACATGTCTCATACAGATCATATCATGTCTCATGCATAACATGTCTCATACATATCATTACATATTGAAAATATGAATTATTTACAATGAATCATGTACATACATACCATCCAGTTTCTTAGTCAGACAGTTGAATAATAGTGCGTTTTTGTCGTATTATTCACACTTTTCGATGTGTTATTTAATATTTCAGGGCTGATACCTCTACAGTCTACCAATACTGTGTTCACACTTCTAGATTTTATTTTCCCTTATTTTTGGACTGATACCTTGAAGTCTAGACATGTTGTATTTTGGCATATGAGTGTTTGGTTCCCTTGTGTGTTTCCAAATGGAATCTTTCAGAAGGTGTGCACTAGTATCTTATAGTTTAGAGTCAGGTGCGTTTTACATGCGTTTTTTCGTTATGACTGCGTTTTTTATGATATATGTGCAAAAAGGTCTTATTAGTGCTCTGTATAAAGTGTTCTTTTCAAAAGAGTGGGATTAGTCTATTTAATCCCATTTATATAATACCTTTGTAACTCAACAGTGAAAGAAGGGTGGAAGGGTGGTTTCTCTATATTTTGGGAACTCCTTCCCTGTTTGTGTGATACAGCGTCACTATTATAGTGATGTTATTAAACTCTCCAGTGGGATGTGTGTTAGACCGGTGGTTCAGTTAAATCCGAAAATCTCTAGGTCTGAGTTCAGACCTGCTGGGAGAAGACTGCCAAAGTCATATATTCTCCTAGACTCGGCTTGAGACATTCTCATAATGTGATTGCCCCCTCTCCAGTGTACGTCCACCCTCTCCAGGGCCACGAAAGAGATACCCCTAAAGTCACTGTTATGGGAGACTTTGAAATGCTTAGATAAAGAGTGGTTTTCAAAACCCTTTTTTATATTGTTTAGATGTTCTGTTATCCTTACTTTTAGGGGTCTCTTGGTCCTGCCGATATACCTTCTCCGGCAGGGGCACTGGATAAGGTAGACGACAGTGGAGGAGTCACATGTGAGACAACCCTTAATGTCTAGAGCAAAGTCATTCTGAGTAGACTGGACTTTAGTAGTTTTTTTCGGGAATGTTGTATTCCTACATCCCAAGCATTTCCCACACCTATAGAAACCGTTCATATTTAGCCATTTTTGAAGTGTGGTGCCATCCTTCTTTGTGTGATTTCTAATGGAAGGTGCAATTTTTAATCCTAGACTAGGTACCTTTGTGAATGTAATAAGGGGTGAAGTATGAAGCATGGGACCAATAGTCTTGTCCCTCAATAAAAAATTCCAGTGTTGGTTGATGATATGGCGTACTTGTTTGGCTTGTGCACTATATGGTAGAATTACTCTAAGTTCTCCTTCCTTTACCTTTCCCTTCTCTGTTTGTGGTTGGAAATATGACTTTCTATCAGTCTTCCTTGTTTTTTCTAAAGCCACCGCCACAATTTTTTCAGGATAATCCTTGCATTTAAATTGTTCCTTCAATTTCATGGCCTCCAACTCAAAGCTCGCCCCCTCGGTACAGTTTTGATTAATCCGACGGAACTGCCCCGAGGGAATATTTAGGAGCCACTGTGGTAGGTGGCAGCTTGTGAAGGTTATAAAACAGTTTTTCGCAGTTGGTTTGTTATAGGTGTTACAAATGTATTTATTGTCCCGTCGTGAAATCTGTATGTCCAAAAATTCCGTAAACTCTTGCCCTACTTCATTCATGCTATTGAGATTTAGATTGTCTAGAAATTGCTGTAACTGATTTATGTCCTTGTTCCACACGAAAAGGACATCATCAAAGTAGCGACACCAGAGGACCAGGTCCGTCCCCAGCCTGGGACTAATGTTGTCATGCTCTCATTGCGCCAAAAATAGGTTAGCGTAGCTGGGGGCGAACCTGGTCCCCTTAGCTGTCCCACAAAGTTGCAAAAAATAATTGCCCTCAAAAAAGAAATAATTGTGGTGAAGTATGAATTTTAATAAAGGCTGTAGAAAAAGACGGAGTGGTACTGCACGTGAGTAAGATACGCCCCTTATCCTATAGCAGCAGCTCATCAATTGGGAAATAAGCAGGTGAGTCTGCACGATCTTTAGCGCTATCAGTGGTGCTCTGTCCCACGTGTAACAAGACAGTTACGCTTCAATAATTTCAAGTACCAGTAGAGACAAGACAGACGGCACTCACCATTTTGCGCTATGACAATCTTCTCTTTATTTCCGGCCATCATGGCACTGTTTAGGGGAGGGGGGATCTGTGGATGGCACTGTTTAGGGGGGATCTGTGGATGGCACTGTTTAGGGGGGATTTGTGGATGGCACTGTTTAGGGGGGAGATCTGTGGATGGCACTGTTTAGGGGAGGGGTGATCTGTAGATGGCACTGTTTAGGGGGGATCTGTGGATGGCACTGTTTAGGGGGGATCTGTGGATGGCACTGTTTAGGGGGGAGATCTGTGGATGGCACTGTTTAGGGGAGGGGGGATCTGTGGATGGCACTGTTTAGGGGAGGGGGATCTGTGGATGTGCCATCCACAGATCCCCCTCCCCTAAACAGTGCCATCCACAGATCCCCCCTCCCCTAAACAGTGCCATCCACAGATCTCCCCCCTAAACAGTGCCATCCACAGATCCCCCCTAAACAGTGCCATCCACAGATCCCCCCTAAACAGTGCCATTATCACGGTCGGCGTGACTATCACATACGTGACGCAGAGGGAGGGAACAAGGAAGGCCCTGCCCAAGTGAGAGGGAAGGTGGTGACCCCTGACTCACCTAGCGACTGGCACCTGGCTGCCCTGACGTCCCTAGACGGGTTCCTCACCCGTACACCGATCACGTGCCTAAAGCCCTGGCTTTCCCTAAGCTGAGCCCTAGATAGTGAACAGGGCGGTGGGAACACTAGTCCGCACCACTAGCTCTAAAGGAAAACACCAAGGGAAGGACAGACAATACAAACTCAACATATAATCCCAGGTGGGCGACAACAGGAGACAACAAGAAGCCCAACAGGGATCCGGAGGGTAGCACTCTGGAACG